>NW_017804509.1:224345-241625 GCF_001625305.1 Branchiostoma belcheri
CCAAAAATATAACTTTCTTGTTAAAAGGAATGAATAAAGCCCCAACCATAGAGCCTGCTAAGAAGGCTACCCTACCCCCCCCCTCCAACCCGCTACACGACGTCTAATATGAAGAATGAGTTGAACCATGTGAAAGGGGCTCACGTCTTAAATGGAGAAACCGCCGTGCCGAGTCCATTACGCCGCCTTTAATAACCCCTCAACCCTCTGCAGGATCCCGTAGCCATGGCAACGGCCAACCTTTCCTCCGTTGCCATGGCGACCGTGACGTCAGCGGGGGAATAGAACCCATCCCTCGTCTCTCAGGGATGACGGTTTATAAAGACGCCTGTTAGCGGTGATTTATTTTGTGGGTATCTTCGGGAACTGATCTGTGAAGATTATCATCAGGTGTGATGACGGCTTCTTTAGTGAATCCGTTGCTATGGCAACCTGTGTGATCAGGATGTATTTCGGTCCACCTAAACAACTTGTGACGAATTCGAAGCAGCGTTGAAGTACCTTCATCAGTTATGAGTGACCTAGAGTAATCTCCGAGCAGATCCTACGGTGGAAAAAGACAGTATCAAATTGACCAGGCAGTATCCATTGGCTAGAGAGGGTCAAATACGCCTTGGTCAATTTGATACTGTCTTTTCCCACCCTAGGATCTGCTTGGAGATTAACCTAGAGGAGATGGGGTCCACTTGGGAGTGAGCGAGTAGACATGCGCTGGTTGGAAGGGATTTATTCTAAACCCTACACTAAGTTAACTCAGATTTACACATTATTAAGCACCTCTAATGAAACTTAAAGCCTGTCAAATCCATCAGCCACAAAATCTGACCTGTTTCCGTCTCATCTTATTAAGTTCGGGTGGATCCGCATGTTCTGTAACATACTGGTTGTTGTACTGGCCGAACAGGCTTTTCGTACTTTTGATATTGTATTATCTATGTATATGTAGTGTTTGTATTGAAGTCCCAATGGATAACATTGTCAAGTTTTTAAATTGTAAAAAAGTCTACAATTCAGCCATTTAGGCTGCCACCGACTTTTAAACCTGTATGTCTATTTATTTTATGTGAATAATAAACCAGTCATCATCATCATCATCCAATCACCGAGGATAAACCATGGTGAGACTCTGAAAGATCATCTGAACAGACGACAGAGGATATCTTTAGATATCTTAAGTCCTTTTCTGAAAGTTCTAATAGTGTTCTGCGCCATCGAGGCCAGTCCTTCTTTTAAAATTCTCGACAGATTATTCGAGCGAGTTCATCGTACCAAAAGCGACGTCTAGCGTTTCGTAAGAACACCTGTTGTTACTATTCGCCCACCGAACGTCCCACTACCTGGTCAAAGTGTATGAGGGATGTATAAATCGTCTGTCTTGTATGTAATTTGTTATTTTGTACGCATCTTTGCAATTCAGGGAGTCTCATCCCTGCTGTAAGGTTTGCTTTGTGGTGTCACGGATAAAGAATAAATGGTAATATCCTTTAAAAATTGAAATACCAAGTGACAAACAAACAAACTGGTTTCTTCCTTCCTTCTCCTGTTCTTCGGTTTTGGTCAGTCTTCTAACGTAGAACTAGCCTGGGTACCATCCCCAGTAGTATATTCGCAAACTCTATAACTGGTTATAGAGTTTGCGAATATACTACTGGGGATGGTACCCAGGCTAACGTAGAACGGCATTTGCACAAGAACTGAATAAAGAAAATTTTATTGACACAACAAAAGTAAAGCGACTTTCGTAAGGTCTTCAACTACATGTAGACATACAGACAAATAAATAGCGAACCGATTGACCCTTAATCCGCCCAGGGTCTATAAAGGTTCACAGGCTGTGTGTGACGTCATAGCTACAGCTGTTACGTCACATGGGTAACAGTGAGGTCATATATAGCTACAGCTGTAAAACTACGGAACCTAGGTGCTCAAAGTGTGATATAATTTACGCCGTATATACGGCGCCCATCTGCGTACATTCTGAGTTGTGTAACATAAAAGCAAGAAGACCAGCTCAGATGAGGTTTCCAAACGCTTCCTCAACTTTTTAGCTAAAGATTTTGTAATACACAATCCTCCACATTCACATCCTCATTAATTCGCCATTTACAAAGGCGCCAACGTTCTTACATGTTTTCCTTAGTATGTCCATGATTTCCTCGGACATTACATGTATCTTAGGTATGTCGTCTAACTTTGATATAAGACTAACTACGCTATCTACATACAGAGTGATTCTTTATTGACGCAACAAAAAGTACAGGGACTTTTGTATGGTCTTCTACAACTAAAGATCTAACAAACATGTATACAATAGAATATTTGCCTGGGAGTTTGGTCGCATTGGGGTTTGACTAGCCGCGCAGTTACTTCGGAGGGAAAGAACCAAACTTCCGCGGACTGACTCCATGCCAATTTAGGCTCCTTTTTGCTAAAAGCTACGATCCGTATTCCTATGGAAAGACCTAGTGGAGACTATCCCCACCCCAACTCTCATAAGAACAGCATGTACACGGCGCCAGTGTTGCCCACAATAACCCCAGCCCCAGCATAAAATAGCTAAAAAGCCATATTTTACACATTTTCAAAGTGGCCATGGTATATGTGAAAGGCATGAATGACATTCTGTGGACATGTGTCCAAGGTATCCCCATACCGAATTTCAGGTCAGTAGGATTTAATACCAGGGCTCCAGATCCCAACATGTACATTTTTTGCATAATAATGAAAAATGTCTGAGGGTATTTACCCACTCTACCTTCAATGTCTAACATACTAAGTAGTATATTCTGCCCCCCCCCCCCAACTCTCATAAGAACGGTATGTACTAGTACATAGGCGCCAGTGTTGCCCACAATAACCCCGTCCCCCGGCATAATAAGTAACACATTATTTACCCGTAATTGCTCATATCCTCACAATATTATCAGAACAATCAATCGACTCGCCATAAATCATGCCTGAGTAAATACTTAATTAAGGCCATTCCGATCCGGACGGGTTTAGGGGGGCTGTAAAATGATCAGGAGATTTCACAAACACACACAGTATATTATAGGGTTGGAACGCCTAGTCTCGAAATGCAGGCGATTCCAGAAACACACGCACACAAACACACACAGTATATTATCGGGTAGGGGCGTGTAGTCTCGGAATGCAGGCGATGTAGGGTGGGAACGTGTAGTCTCGGAATGCAGGCGACGTTGGTTGGGGACGTGTAGTCTCGAAATGCAGTCGATATCAGAAATACAAAGTATATTGTCAGGTAGGGGCTCTTAGTCTCGTAATGCAGGCGGTGCCAATAGCACACACAGTATATTATCGGGTAGGCACGTGTAGTCTCGAAATACAGGCGATGTCAGAAACGCGTAGGGCGTATAGCCTCGGAATAAAGGCCATACCAGAAACATATCATCGGGTAGGGCAAGTGTAGCCTGGAAATGCAGGCGATGCCAGAAATACACATTATATTATCGAGTATGAGCTGTTAGTCTCGGATTGTAGGCGATGCCAAAAACACAGTACATTTATACTATCGGGTAGCCTCGGAATGCAGGCATAAAACGTAGGCTTGAGTAGTTAGCGTTAAATGAGAAGAGTTTTCAAGAGAGCGAGGGATAGTATTGCTACAATTCTGCAACTTTATATATTTCACTTGTACATCTTTTATTCCTATAATCGTATGATACATTTTCTGTCAAAAATCACTTTTCTCAAATACCCATGCTAAACAGTTCTAGAAAATTGCAATTTAGACAGAAAATACCTTTTTACATTATCTGTATTGCATGTACTTGTATATATATGTTGTATACGTATTAGCTCCGTCTTGAGGTTATATGGTTTTTGTACAACTTTCTTGATTTGTATCATCAGCCATTCTTTCTTCATATGATGTTTCGATTCAGTATTCGCTGTGATAGTCGTGAGTTACATGTTTTTGTATATCAATGTTTATCCATGTACATCCAGGTTGCATATAACATTACATGTTTCAGTGCGTTTCGTACAGATTCCAGTATAAATAGTGACGTGCAGTTGTTTGTGGCAAGCGGTGGCAACATTTCATCGCAACAAAAGTGCACAATTGTAGCAAATTCGGTGACAATTACACTGTGCTAAACGTAAAATACATCCATCAATCAATATGTACTGTTGAGATATTCTAATTTGGCATATATATGAATGAAAGAGCATTTGGCACATTTTTCTGTTAAAGCCAAAAGTAACTTTTGCGCATTCAAACTTTTTGTTTATGTTTTAATAGGGGCACGGACGTGGAGGCGGGCGCCGCCATTTTATATTTTTATAAATTGTAGGTCAAGCATTTTCGGACATCCAGAGATCTTTCAATAAACTGACTTCCTACCATCCATAAGAATACATAAAATGAAGAATAACTAAAATCTTGCAGATAAAATATTTAACATCGCCGTGTGCGCTTGAGCTACCGTCCATTTCCATGGAAAAATTGATAGTGAAGGACACCAATATGGCGGTGAGCACCAGACACCCCACCCCCTCTCCCCATGATACGGAAAGCGACTGTGAGTGACAATGCTCTAACAATCAATATCAGTTCCATTTCTCACGAAGAATGCATAAAATGCTGCCGATACTGAAATCGATCTTTTAAATCACCTTGACCTTTTGTCTATTGACATGTAAATCAAGGACACCAAGATGGCGGTCAGCACCTGTTCGATTTCTTGATACGGATAGTGAGAGAAAATGAGTAAAGAAGCTATCTTTTTACACAACCAAGTGTACAGCAGACGTTTCGGTGACCGTCTGTCACCTTCCTCAGGGCAATTCTGACTGGTCACTGAAACGTCGGCTGAATAAAACACTTGGTTGTGTAAAATGAGCTTCCTTACGCAGTGACTTACCAACCTGATGAAACTATTCACAGAGTGAGATATAATGCTTTATTTTATCAATATCATTGTTCCTGTTTCTCACGATCATTGTTTGTTGTACATGAACTGCATCCCCAGAGCCGCCTCGTACTCCTTCGCCTTCATTCGGAGAGCGGCGATGGACGAACATCTCCGAGTCTCGGAGTCGGGAGTCGTCGGAGGAGGGAAGCCGAGCGGCACGATGGTGCATGACGGGATCGGTGACGTGTACAGCGTGGTGGGCACCGTGACGCTGTGGATTGTGGGTAGGACGGGGCTGATGGCGGGGCTTCCCGGCTGGAGCGCACGCGTCCGCTCTTTGGTCTTGTCCTGGAATAATTTAAAAATTCAATTTTCAGTTTTCAATCAACATAGCGGGAGTACAAAGTACTCACGAATTGCGTCGACTTTACATGTTGGATACAAGAAGAAACACAGGGCAATTACACTCATACGGATGCACTAGCTCGTATATATTAGTAGAATTTAAAGCAAACATTCGTCTTAAGGATCTAAATACTACTACCGAAAGATTAGAGAACAAACGAAGGATCACCACACTCATAGCAAAGAGTAGGGGACCTTCCTGGTGTGAGTGGTTCAAACCTTACAGTCTGGTATCAGGTTTGACATCTTTGAAGAGGTGATAGTCACCTTTTAGTGTTACGTCAATCCTTCTACAAATGTGGCAAATCTCAATGAAATACGTAAAGTATGCACGAAAGACACACAGGCAGACGGTAGGAGAGCAAAAGAGAATGAAAGAGGGTGTTTAGAGAGAAAGTTGAAATGAAACAGACAAGGGACGGAGTGTGTATCCGTACCTTAGGATCCACCCGTGTAATAGCCGCAGTATGAGGCGCAGGCACCATGGCCATGTCGGTGTTCTGGAGAAACCCCAGCCCGCCGAAGTTCGTCAGCTTCTCGTACTTCCGCCACTTCGCTCGTCTGTTCTGGAACCAGATCTGGATAGGGGCAAGAAGGAAGAGGTTGAAAAGTCCATTCTGTTAAACTTTGTTTCTCTCTTAACCATTGATGCATCTACACGTGGGATCGTGTGGCGCCGTACAGCAGAGTGCTCGACTCGGAACCAAGAGGTCCCGGGTTTAAGTCCTGACATGCCACTGATCTTGTGCCATTGTGTAAGGCACTATACACGACTCA
Source organism: Branchiostoma belcheri (assembly GCF_001625305.1). Lineage (NCBI taxonomy): Eukaryota > Metazoa > Chordata > Leptocardii > Amphioxiformes > Branchiostomatidae > Branchiostoma > Branchiostoma belcheri. The sequence goes on from NW_017804509.1 coordinate 230,405, forward strand.
CTAAGTCAAGTGAACATGAGTATGTCCTATCCTGTATTTTGACCTCTGCGTTTGTGGCGTTCACCATGTCTAGTCATGAAATGTTGGAAAATAAAATAAAAATAATCTACCAGTTTTTTCCATTTTGTCCCTTCATATCTGCAACTCTTTCGTTCGTTCTTTTTTTTTTTTTTTTTTGCTTTCTTGCTTAGTCGTGTGCAACAAACGTTCGGTCATTTATTTTCAATAAAGTTTTCAAAACGTTATTTCCAATTCTCCTGACCTGAACTCTGGCCTCCGGCAGCTTGGTTTTCCTGGCCAGCTGTTCCCGTGTGTGTACATCCGGGTAATGCGTGACCTTGAACACGTCCTCTAACGCCTTCAGCTGTTCCGCAGAGAACGTCGTCCTCACCCTGCGCATGCGCTTAACCCTCCTCTCGGGTCCTTCTTCTGAAATCGAGACATCCGTCCCGCCTGAAGATACAAGATAGTCAAGTCAAGTCAAGTCAAGCCAAGTCAATTGCAATATTTATTGCACAACAATTGTAACGCGTACAATGCATGGCAAACTCTTCAGTACTACATATCTAGCGAACATCTACTCTCACGTCTACAGTAATGCTTACAAGTTCTATGTATCGAAAATAACATTATTCTATTTCAAAAAGGTAATATAGTACATGTACTATATATATGGAACATGGCTTACATGATAAAGCACATGTGTTGAGTTCTACATGACTATAAACTAAAGTGTACATCAGTTGGTGGAGTCGGATATAATATGATTTCTTTTAACTAAAGTGTTAGATAAAAATTGGCCTATGTACAGGGAAGTGAAACACAGTTACCAACCTCCGCTGCACACCGACTCCCGCCCCGTCTCCGACGCGCTGTCGCCGCCTACGTCATACACGTCATCCGTGACGTCACCGTCGGGAACGTCGACGTCGGTGACGTCATCGCCGCCGGGAGACCTGACGTCATCACTGGTGAAGAACTGCCCTGTTGTATCTGTAAATGATTTAACCATTAGGTTAAAATTTTGGTAAAATTTCTCTGACTTTTAACAGAAAAAAAGTACAAATAGAGACTTTTCCATAAAATATTTCATAGGTGATGTTTCTTAACTCAATGCTAGGACTGCGTGTCTGTTATAGTAGGCAGAATTCGGCAGAAATGACGTGGATAATTTGCCAGGAGGGTTGGTCCACGTTGGTACTAGCTCTTTACTGGCAATTTAAGTTTTTCAACCAACCTTTACAAACTGAATAAATAGTAAAAAGCAGGCAAACTGTACCATCTATGGCCGGCCAACCCCCCCTGGCCAGCTACATTCTTTTTAAGCCAATTTCTACTATTTATTCAGCCTGCAAAGAAGCCTGGTAGAGACTACTGGCACTCGAGTGACCTCTACGTATACACACAATAGAAAAGTCGGCATCCTTCAGATCATCTCTCGTTATCTCACAGAATAGTCGTAATGCATGACGCAAAGTTTTCTACCCCCGCCATTCTGCATATGTGGTGTTTTTAATTCAGTACTAACACTGCAAGTTTGTTATAAGGCAGAATTCGACAGAAATAACGTCAATAATTTGCCAGAAGAGTTGCCACCACTGAAGTGACCTCTACGTATACACACCAACGAACCGACGCTCTAGATTTAACATAATTGCGCTTTTTAATTTGTATATAGAACATTTTAAAAGTTGGTAATTTGTAAGAAGGGTTCGTAATCCAGCCCCTTGGCTTCCATGACCTACAGATGTGTACCATATGATTGTATGTATGAACTTTTAACTCCATGGTATGAATGAATAAATAAAACCAGTCATCAAAAGTCGGCACCCTACAGATCCTCTCTCTTTATCTCACAGAAAGTCGTAATTCATTACGCAAAGTTTAGCCCCCCGCCATTCTGCATTGTGACGTCTGTTGACTCCCCACACGGAGGTAATAGGCTTACATGTCCAGTCAACACGGCGGCAGCATTGTACTCTACAATCATAGGTTTGGGTTTTGGCTTATTTTTGGCTTAATTAGGCTTTTTTTATCGGGGTTTCTTTCCTGCACTGAATTTCTTACGCCATCCGAACGCGTGAAAAAATTCCAGTGCAAAAAAGAAGAAAACCCGATAAAAAAGCCTAAAACGCGCCAAAAATAAGCCAAAATCCAAACCTCTGATTGTAGAGTAGCGGCATTGCGTCATAGGGATTATCCTAATGTAAGTCCAACACGCCGGCTTTGCCTCGCCGCTGTAATCCGGGGCTAATCTCTGGGCAAAGTTTCGTCTCAATGACCTATTGTTTGTGTCTGTAACCGATACCCATTGTTAGTAATGGTCTTAGAATCTGTACCAGACTATAGCTGGAAACAAAAATGGCAATACTTAGAAGTATTGAAGTATTAGAAGACTTAGATCTGTTTCTAGTGCTCAAAAAAGCTTAACATACCTGTCCCTAATCCAAGTTAAGAAAAGGATTTTTAAGCTTCGTAAATTCTTACTTGCTTGTGAGTTGTGACCTTGAACTTTCGTTATGTAAAAATAATTTTTTGTGCCGTTGACAAATACAGTCGAGTATAATTAAAAATGACTAACGCAAGATTAAAGAGTTAATTTCATATTGGAAGAAAGCGGTCTATTCCAAAAGATGAAAAATTGCAACGGCTTTTTTCAAACAAACGCCCCCTCCTCTAACCCCCAAAAAACTTTTTCGCCCTGTCCCGCCTAGTCTCTAAAAGACTAACTACGCTGGCTATATATAGGAGAATATTTGCCGCCTTGGGGTTTGAGTGGCCGCGGAGGGAAAGAAACTACCTCCCCGCGGCCGGACTCCCTTGGCCAATTTTACTCTTCTTTTTGCCGAATTCTGCGATCCGTATTCCCGTAGAAAGGCCTGGTGGAGACTATGTCCCACCCCTTTGTGACATTTTTCTAACCTTTGTGTTCCTCTCTCTATAATCGTTAAAGTCATAAACAACCTGCTTTATCAGATCCCGTGTAGCCACGGTCCCCCGTTCCCGGCGGTACCGCCTCTCCCCTCGCCCACTACCCGGTAACCGGCGGCCGAGGGAACTAATAAACTCCGTCCCGCGAATTTATGGTCCATTGTGCCTTAATTATGCCTCCACTTAATCTAATTGAACTCCGGCACGGAATGGTACCTCCAACAATTACCCGCTCTATTGTATAAACAAGCGTCCACAGCGCCGGTTATTCTTACAATTCCTGGTGTACATGGAGCGAACAATACACGGTCAGATATACAAGTCATGGGCACAGGGCGCGGCCAAAGCCTAGTGCGATTTAAGTAAGAGTAAGGTAGAGTTTCTACCTCTATGATTAAAGTAAGAACTAGAGTCTTGGCCATCTTGCAAAGTTGTATGAACAAAAACCCAGTGTCCAAGGTTGTTCTTACAATTCATATCTTACATGGAGCGAACAATACGGTCAGATATACAAGTCATATATGGCTGGAGTATAAACGATTCGACCTAGAGCTTGACCCATGTCATCTTTGAAAGTTGTATCGAGAGGGAGGTTGTATGGAAATATGTAGCCTCCTTGGTTGTGGAAACATATCAGACCACTCAGATTGTTCTAGCAAGTGACCAATACAGTGAGAGATACAACTCATGGTACAAGGCAAGGCTATAGGCTGAAACATTCAACTTAAGATTCAACTTAAAAGTTGAGTAATTTAGGGCTATCTCAAAAAATTGTATCAACATTCAACAAGAACCCCCGCTGAGGTTATGAAATTCTTTTTGTATGTTTCGCATAACTGGTAAACTGCCGGCATTATAGTTACAAGTACATGGACTGTAAGGTTTGAACCACTCATGTCACGATGGACCCTTTTCGATATTAAAGTGTGGTGGGATCTTTAACATGCTCAAGGTGTGGCTAGCTCTCCTTCAACACAGTCGTCGGAAATTCCTGAACGTTAACCTCTACCAGGCTTCTGGAAGCGGCTGAAAAGAGTGGAATTTGGTCAAATAGACAACATGCCAGGGGAGATGGTTAGGAGAACCACTTCTCTGGCCCAATTTCTACTCTTTTCAGCCGCATCCCGAAGTCTGTTAGAGGTTGCCTGAACATATGACAACTTAGGCTTAAACGTACTATGTACTAATCTATTCCCAAGACCCCGATTCCCATATATCCCGTACCTGTCCGCTCCCATCTTGAGGACCGGTTTGTGTATTTCGTCTCCAGCCATAAAAACTGCCATAACCCAGATTATTATCGTAACTCGGCTCTTTTCATGTCGGCGCTGTTTGCCGGTAAATATGGGCCGAGCGGGCTGTAAAGTTAGTGTAAAGTTCTGTGGCGTCACTGGTTAAATGTCAGGGTCTTCAACTAAATCAACACAAAAACACATGTTTACAAGCAGCGTCTTGTATAATCCTACATTTGTGTAAAGGCAAAGTTTCGTGCCCTGGTGTAGCTATAGTGCTTTTGCTTGTAAGGTAAAATAGAGCTATAGTGTTGTGTGTAACAGCATAACTTGGTGTGTTATACTTGTTATACTAAGCTTGTTTCTTTACACCTTGAAAGAAGATGCGCACAAGCTCTCTCTGTAGACTTGTTCTTTTGTCACCTTTAAGTCACATCACATTCAAATTTTCGGTGTAAATAAGTTAGAATTAAAACTCGAGCTTTAAATTTGTATTCTGTTAAGTGAACCACGCCAATAACACATACCGTAGCTGTTTTAGAATGGCGTTATTGTTTTAGAAACAGAACTTCGCGAAAATCTACATTTACACTTCTGCTTTTTGGTTAGCTTTTGTTCAGACTTTAAACCACCGCCTGTTTAAAAACAACATGAAAAACACGTAAGTAAAAAGCACAATGTACTATACTGTATCATATTGTTGTTTCAAAGGCATAACTCTTAACTGTGCTATACGTATGCTATGCTGGTTACAGGATTGAATGCAATAGATCTAGAGTACGATTATAGGTATTGAATTTTACACAAAATAACAGTTGTTTGAGTGAGTGTTTCATGGTCGCTTTTTAACAAAAATTAATGTTAAAATTCTAGATACAATTTAGATGCTGTTATATGACCAAAATACAGCACAAACTCCACTGATATTAACTGGAGGCTGAATCTATTAAAGTTTGCCATGTGTGCTGTATGGTTTGTACATAGGGCATTATTCAACAATTTAACACAAAACCCTTGATTCATCATGAATAAACCGGTAAAGAACAACATCAATATGGCTAATTAATGGTGCTTTCAATAAATTACCAGCGCTTCATTTTAGTGTTTGAAGCCGAAGGACATTGTTGAAGACCAAGTTAAGACAGCGTAAGGTATCTTTACAAAAAGCTGTTTTGCTCGTAAGGCTCTCTTTCTATAATCTCCAAGCAGATCCTAGGGTGACAAAAGACTGTATCAAATTGACCAGGCACCTTGGGTGGCGTATGGACCCTTTCTGGCGAATGTATACTGTTGTCACCCTAGAATGTATAAAATGTCTATGAAATTCGTTGAGCATTTCGTCAAATGTTTGTTAGTTCAGTGGTACGTGTAGTTGACTCTAGTGGAAAGCTTAAAGGTGTGTGAGGTGAAATATCTTTGCCTGCTCTAACGTTGGGAAGGCTGACATGATATTACATGCCTTATGCAGAAAGGTTTAGTGAAAAATATCCACTTTAACTTCTTGTGAGAGGCAAATATAAGTGAAACATCTATATATATCATATCGTACACTAATCGTCTTCGTGTAACAACAGAAAAGCAACTGTGAGTACTTTTCTGTCTTGTTTTTACAACTTGAGCCTAAACTTCAACCGCAACAATGTTGTACTCATTAAGGTTTTGATACACGCCTAATCCTTAATTTTGTCACTTACATACCCTGGTATATACCTATTTTAACGCTCTTCCCGCTTAAATATCGATATAAGGTAAAGCAGAAACATGTTACTACTTCTTGTTTTCATACTACGCCCTAAAACTTACTCCTATCTTTTTTGCAAGTCAGAAAAATAGCTGTACTTGTAGCAAATCTAGTCAATCCTAAATATAGACCGAGTCTGTCGGTGAATGAACTTATCTTATTTCACACGTTCTACTAATAGGGATTGAATTCCAGTGTTTTCATAAAACTAGCGAGGAGGCATGATTTGGCATGTCAACTTTGTTTGGTGCACCCTCCTTTATTTATAACTTAGTGATTTGCGGTTCATTCTCTCTTTTATAAGACGATAAACGGTATTAAAACTAGTCTCTACCAGGCTCCTAGAAGAGTAGAAATTGGCCAAATAGACAAATAACATGCCAGGGGATTTGGTCTGCTAAAAACCACTAAGTTTCCAACTCCCCTGGCATGTTATATTATTCGGCCAATTTTTATTATTTCCAGTCGCTTCTGAAAGCCTGGTAGAGGCCAGCTAAACCACGACATACCTGAGAAATAAACCACGTCGCACTCAAAAACTAGAAAGAAGGCACTAGGTGTACATTGACTTACGTTCACTCTCTGTTCTATAATACTATAAACAGTAAATTGCACGGAAACTTAATTCTACCACACGCTTCTACAAGCGACTGGAAATAGTAGAAATTGACCAAATAGACAAATAACATGCCAGGGGAGTTGGTCTCACTGACTGATAAAAACCACTAAGTTACCACTCCAAATTGTACTCTTTGGCGGACTAACTACGCTGGCTATATAGGAGAATATTTGCCAGGGGAGTTTGGCCTCCTTGGGGTTTGAGAACCAACCTTCCCCTGGCCGGACTCCCTTGGCCAATTTCACTCTCCTTTTCTTGCCGAATTCTACGATCCGTATTCCCGTAGAAAGGCCTGGTGGAGACTACTTTCCAGCCGCTTCTGGACTAGAGTAGTAGAGGGTGGCTAACTAAAAAATGGCACGTACCTGAGAAATCTACCGAGTCCTGCTCTTTATGACCACTACTGTGGTCTTGCGAGGTGAGAGCGTGCAGGCTGTAGTCGATGGGCCCCACCGGGGAACAGGAGTCCCGCCCCTCGGCGTCAGGTCGCTCCTGCCACCGAGGAACCGCCGGCGGCCGCCCGAGGATGTTCTCGATGGAATGTCTCAGCGTCGGGATTGTTGACAAGTCCATTGTTCACCACGACAGTGTTCTCCAGACAGAGACCGAGTTGAAAATGTAGTATAAGAATCCTGACTATTCCAGTTTTTAAAAGTTTTGGGCACAGTGCTAGTCTATGCTTGGAACCCTTACCAGAAATAGGCGTAGCGCATACTTGTAGAAAGCAGTCGAGTAAGGGTGTACACTGTACAACAACTTGGACGAAAAAGTCTGGCAGTTTTCAAATGTTCTTCCCGTCGGCGACGACAATCAGGTGTTTACAAGTCGGTGGACGCCATGATATTTTTCTTGCTGCTGAAGGACGAGTTGACCTTGACAACAAAGGTTCGATCCTGGGTCTCCAAATGTCGTCTGCGAAGTCGTTCGATCAAACCACCTGCTCACCTGGCTTGAGAGGTCGGCAGGTGAGTTGTTCTTTTTCGTGTCCGGACCTGCCGACTAGAACCAGCCCTTTTCTCGGGACGTCTGTCTGTGTTTCCCACCGCCGTGCGGAACAACAATGTGCTTGAGGCCGTCCCGATAAGGTTTTTGTTTTACGGCGTTTGGAGAGCCGTGTTTGATAAAGGGGAGAGATTGGAGAGCCGTGTTTGATGAGGGCAGAGATTACACCGGCTAATTAACTACATGTAGGAACCCCACCGTGGGTCAACATGGCGGCAATGGGGCATGTCGGGAACGGCCATAGAACTCTTTATATACAGTATGTTTAGAAACGTACAGAGATAGAAAGACAAGTGCCTTGAACTCATAGTTTGTGATGTTTTTATAGCTTGCGTTCTATCCTATTTGATACTGTAATTCTGTGGATTTTGAATACGCGTTTTTAAGTTTTAATTATCTATTATCTGTGACCTTACAAAATTAAGTATTTGTTATCGCTATCATGATCGGGTTTTTATTGGTGTCCTGCATGTTTCTAAGTAGTGGATGAACTGGAGACAAAAGCATTAATTTGTTTGAGAACACTGATGATGTGCTGATGAAGACAAGAAAGAAAAAGAAATAAGCATGAGTTCTTCATGATCACACAGAGAAAGACCTGGCAGTGCACACTCTCTGAGAATGCAGTAGACAATTCATTCGTGTATTTGTATAATTCTAGTAATTTGCCCCTTAAGTTACCTTAAGTAAGTTACCTTCTTACAGAACCACAGATCTTCCCTGAAGGCTTCCTTTTTTTTTCTAGAATGTTGACACAGAGTTTGATACCTATACTCAGATTTTCTTCCTAGTATTATTTTTGCCCAACTTATTCAAAATTGCTGCAGGTTTGTACAAAGATGAAGCCTGCACTTAAACCCAGAGGACAATAAACACTGCCCGTCTTTTCGTCTGGTGATTGTTTTCTAATCAAGACAATGACTCTCTCAATTAAAGACGAACATTACAAACTGAAGGTATCACTTATGCAAACATAAATCCTGTATCTTAGAGCATAATCTATGGAATGACACATAACTTTGTCGTGAATCAGAGAATACAAAAGAAGATATCGACGTGCCCCGGAAGGTTACCCAAACAGTTCGTCATGGACGGACGGTGATTCACCGGATTCCTATGCAGTTTACTTTTACATTGTCCTCAGTCAACAGGAGTTGGATATCTTAAAAATGTGGCGGAAGGATTCCTAAGAAGTTATCTTAATATTGTCTTCAGTAAACAAGAAGGTTGGTAGAGTAAGAATCTGATGTTGACAGAAATTTAGAGTAATGATGTCCTAGGAATTTACGTGTACATTTTTGGTGTGTTGTCTTTAGTCCATAGCGAAAGGAAGAACTGATAAATGATAAGATTTGGCAGAAGGAAGTTTCTCAAAATTTTCTTTTTCAAGACGAATATGGCAGGAACAAAGTCTTAGCAACATGCCTTTGGTAAAAACCTTCCAGTAAAAGATAATTAAATACTATACTGTGTACAAATAGGTAAATGTATCAAATGATGTTTAGACCTTAGAACAAATAGTATAAGTTGATTCATCTATTGCTTTTGCACGTAGGTCAATTTTTTTGTACCCACGTACCTGTCTGTTACTGTATGTCTACACGGTAGTTTAAGACCTTACGAAAGTCGCTGTACTTTTGTTGTGTCAATTAAGTTCACATATGAAATCAACGGGCTATACTTGCAAAATGAAATATGCATAAAATACAACCTATGTTGAAATTTCAGTTACTATTATTGCTGCATGCCACAACATACCGCAGGGACTAACAGCCACTCGAGGCTTGACAAGGTGAAGGTCTGAAATAGGTTAAAAGCTCTAATATTAGTACAGCGTATTTGTGCCCAATCAATGGCTCACAGCTGCCAAGAGTTCTTGCAACTAAGTTACGGAGTGAGAGGCCGGTAGCGATGGACTAGTCTCCACCAGGCCTTCCTACGGGGTACGGATAGTAGAATTCGGCAAAGAAAGGGAAATAATATAGTAGCAGTTTATTGAAAATCCATGCCCGAAGGCTAATTCCAAGTTACAAACATAAAAGAATATTGAAACATAGTATAAAATAACGTCAAAATGTACGTAATGAAATCTAAAGTGCCCCAACAGGGGCTATATGGGGGTGTAGCCGGGGCTTGTACAACATCTTAGAGCCCCGGCAAAGCGAAGATGAAGATGATTGTCTTAAACCATTGCTATGTATAAAACTATAGCAATAGTCTAAAGGGTTTGACTTCTCTTTTGTAAACCATGGAAGACGTAAAGTCCCACCTTTTCTAAAATTTGTGGGTTTTGGAAGTAAAAATTTGACCAGGAGAGTCAGTCCACGGGAAGGTAAGAGAACTCTACTGTGACTAAACTCCCCTGGTTGAATTAGTCTTTCTATTTGGCTAAAATGTACTATTTTTGAACCCGCGTTGTTAGCCTGGTGAGGACTAGTCGTGGATAACGCAGCCTGTTGTGACTTATATCTTTAATCTTTTTTTTTTATTTCAGGCATAACTCGTCCATATAAAACATACAGATAAAAATACGATGTCCACACAATGACAGCAGTAAAAAATATGTACAGACGGGCCCAGATATTGCGGAAGAATCTGTTGCGGGATATTACATCAGATATGATCAGAACAGATTGGATAATGTTATTTGAGGACTTGTACAGACGGGATATGAACAGCATTGTTTGCGACATAGTAACATAGTAGCGTCAAATGTGTCAGTCCTATTGTAAACAAACATTTCACTTGTACTGCAAAATCTGGGTAATGATATTATGATGCAAAAACAGTTTTTGTAAGCAACTCGACACTCTGAGACAACTCTATCTCCAACATCTAGAAAGTAAAAGAGCATTTGTGCTTATCTAAGAGTAGATAGAAGTAAATTACCAGGCTAGAAAATTTTTCCTCGCTAGTATGCTTCTATGCTACTGCAAAATTTTCTAGGGGGCGTACAAAGATAAATTCGTTTGAGAAAGAATCAGAGCTGGGGATCTGTGAGATTATGATAACCTCTGCAGTATTTCGGTTAAAGACCTCACTTTTAAACCATTAGTTTTAAGGAGAACTTAAGAACGGAAGATAAAGTGGAAAACAGTTGCATTGTTTAAGCCATTTAATTATTAGAATCCAATAATGGGCCTTATTAATCTATCTACCGTCATAGGGAATACTACCAAATACGGCAACCAAGATATTCATAGAAGATCGTTTTCTATACACACGTCTCCTTTGCAAGCATAAAACAACACACTCAACGCTAAGGCGTTTGAGAAGGTATGTACCAAAAATCGTTTCACAAACCGGTAACATTTACACACAGGATACGTGATGAATTCCGATCTTCTCCTAACCGCCCTCATTGGTTGCCTGGCAACGGGATCGTGGCGGATCATCCCCTGATTGGCCGGCTCCCCGGCATAGTTGTGGGTCGGAGATATGAAAGTATGGCCGCCCCCCGTATAATCAGAAGTGTACATACACACACACAATTACCGAGCCGCCGATACATGCATCGTCACTCCTATAAATTTGACTTTTGAACTATAATAATTAGGCCACATTGACTTAATTTTGTGGATAATGTACCCCTTTGAAGGCCCCAAAACTACATGCGAGCGGGCGAATAAAAAGGTTACATACACACACGAAATTACCGAAAATACATACATCACCACTCCTATAATTTAGTATAAA
>NW_017804509.1:242337-248798 GCF_001625305.1 Branchiostoma belcheri
CGCTGATGCGTTCGGGGAAGAGAGACATTTTAATCGAACTGTTTGCAAAACTGTTTGCGGACAACAGATGAAAGTATGCCGTTGTTTTCGACCTAACAACGTTTTGTTACCGCCGAGGCCCCACAACTCATAACAAATATACACCTCGGGCGTGTAAATTCACGACTGTACAAAATACATTACATGTGCGTTATTTTTCAATTTGCTGTTTATCGATTAATCTCGTCCAGCAAACGTGGAACTTGTTTTCGAATGACGTCTTATGAATTTTTGCTGGGTTTCAAGTCTCCAGGCTACAGAGTTATAAGTAGGACCGACTCCAGCTAAAGTCTCCGGGTTACAGACCTACAAGTGGAAGTGGAGACCTCAAGTGGGCTTCTCTTTTTAACGGTATCTGATGGGAGCATTCCGGGAGGCCCAAATCTCCAGGCAAACTTAGAAAGGGCTGACCATGTGAAATGTTGATGCTATACGCAAAAAAAATAGTTACTCATGGCAGCAAGCAACTGGATATGATTTTGGAAACGGTCAGACGTTTCAGGTAGCATCCACTACCTGTCGTCAGTGACACTGGAGAGTTGTCAGAAAAGCAGGTTTATAAGTACAAACTATTGATTGATAAGGAAATAAGTGAAGATAATTGTTTTTTTTTTGAAAGTCCAAAAGGAAACAAAGTTAGACAAGTCAAGACAAGAAGATGCAAATTAGTCAAGTAGTTCCTGTTGTAGGGTAGCGACGTAGCGATGTTGTAACCCCTGTCACACACTCAGGACCTTCCCGCGATTTTGCCCCCACCACTTCCCGACGATGGTCGGCACTGGGTCGGGAGTAGCCTGGAATTTATGCTGTTCCAGCTTCAGTTCGCTCCTCTGGTCGCATCTATGAAGAATAAGAGTTTGATTTTCAAAATTTATAACCGGTTGGCGCAGACGTCTCTTGAAGATTGACAGGCGACTTCGCTGACCAATTTCCAATCACAGATGAACTAGATCACGACTAACTCCCAACCATGGTCTGGAGAATGTCGGGATCCGAGGCCATGTGTGTGACAGGGTTCAACTCCTATTATATATAAACCATGGTCTGATTTGGGACCGGTGAGGTGAGGTGAGGAGGAGAAGGTTGGAAGGCCAAGGTCGGCTATGGGTGACAGGGACTTTAGTTAGTGGCATGGAACAAGACTGCATGTTTAAGGGGCCGTCGAAGAGGCTGAAAGGGAACACCTGAATACCGATAGGAAAAATGTCTAGTCTCTTCCAGATTCCAATGGGTTTCTGAAAACATTTCATTTGAAACTGGCAAAATAGAATGATTGATATGCCAGAAGAATTAAATATGGGTTGTAGAGTGTGCTCCTATGGCCGACTAAGTCATCGGGCATGTCATGTGGTCTATTTACTAGCCAATGATAAATTTTCAGCAACCCATTGGAGTCTTAGTAGAGACTAGACTTTCCCATTATTATAGAGTAGTATAAAGTATTGTTGTAATATATAGACTTTTAGCACTTAGCATTAGAATGTAGCGTTTCAGTATTCAATACTCCATGTTTCATAGACCACATTTGGTCGCATGTTATGTTCATTTAGCCCATTTGGGCAGGAATATGTGATAAAGATTAATTCATTACGCAAGTGCAAATTTTAAGAAGAAATCGGGCAGGAAATTTCAAACTAACGCCCCGTCTCCTACTGACCAACCTCCCGCCCATGAATGCTTGATGTGCAATTTATCAACCTGAATTCGCGCTATTTGTTTGCTCCCGTATTAATGTTCATTAAAAAGTCACACAGAGCGGGCGGAATAAATCGGGGAAAGATTGAGATCAGTTATAAAGTGCTTAGCTATGTCAACCCGACGTAAGCCGGAGGAAACCAGGGATACCGACGACTTAAACTCTTATGCAGCTAAAACTTCAGCAGATTCTTTGCGAAAGGAAAGTAGTCAGGATACATGTAAGCTTACAGGATGGTGAAGAGGAGAAGTCTAGACGTGGTTTGTGAATTTGGAGTGTTAAAGTCGCCTGTAAGTGTTGTCGGCGTTACGGTGTGGTGTTTGCGTCGGCAGCGTCACATATCTGTCTTTCCTAGTGTCTCAGATATGACGGGCCCGGGCGCGGAATACATGAGGTCATCCCGAAGCAAATTCTTTTCAGCGCGAGTCGTTAATGCACATATCATGAACTCTGCACCCCAATCCGGACTCCATTCCAGCCTTCCTCGGCGACGAGCGGGGCAACTTTTCCCTACCGTATGGCGAATTGCGCTTTACCACACAACGTACAACCTTTAACACTACAGTAGGGCAGACTATTACTGCTGCTCTACAGAGGCGGTTTTGTCCGTTTGGAGCGAGAGAAAAAGAAATACAACCGAGCCTAGATTTAACCACAAACGCACCACTCGGCACAACAATGGCCGGGTGACTTCAAAGCGAACCCGCGCGCCGTAAAAGTCGCGGCCGCCCCAATGCCCGTGTGTACCTTATACCCCCATAAACCGGCAGGACCGTAATTGGCCCCACGATAAGATTTGCCGAGTCGTTCGACTCCCGACCGACGCCGGAATTTTTACGACTGCTGCCCGTCATTGCATCGCGCGACGCCCGCACGATGTTTGTAGTCTCTATCTAGCCTCTACCAGGCTTTGCCGCACAATGTTTTCTCCCAGCAGAGAAACTCCCCTGGCATGTTATCTCTCTATTTGGCCGATTTCTACTCATTACAGCCGCCTCCAGAAGCCTTGTAGAGGCTAGTTTCTACCAGACTAACTACGCTGGCTATATATGGGAGAATATTTGCCATGGGAGTTTGGCCGCCTTGTAGGTTTGACTTAGTCTCTACCAGACTAACTACGCTGGTTTTGCCGGGGAAGTTTGGCCGCCTTGTAGGTTTGACTGGCCGCGCAGGGAAAGAAACTACCTTCCCGCAGACTCCCTTGGCCAATATATTTTACTCTCCTTTTTGCCGAATTCTACGATCCGTATTCCCGTAGAAAGGCCTGGTGGAGGCTACGGTGTTTGTGCAACTGATCACTGAGTGTGGGACCAGCGTAGTCTCTACCAGGCTTCGGGCGGCGGCTGGAAAGAGTAGAAATTATAACATATATGCTGGTCCGTGAGAGAGTACAGTCTGCTGTGCTGTACTGACGTGGGTGATTGTAGCAGGGTGGCTGACACGTCAAGTAGCAAGTATTAATTGCCTCTGCCAGCCTTCAGAGGCGACTGCAAAGATAGAAATTGGCCAAATAAAGAGATAACATATGCCAGGGGTTAGTCCGCTAGAAAGTATACTTTAATATGCGGCAGACTGCATACGTACTCTCTAGCGGACCAACTCCCCTGGCATATGTTACCTCTCTAATTGACAAATTTCTACTATTTCTAGCCGCCTCCCGGAGCCTGGTACCGGCTAGGACGAGCATGGGTGAGTGTAGCAGGGTGACTGACACGTCAAGTAGAAGTAGCCTCTAGCAGGCTTTGGAAGTGGCTGGAATTCGTGTAGAAATTGACAGATAACACGCTAACGGTGTGGCAAATGTACTCCCAACTCTCCTGGCATGTTGGTATCTGTCTATTTGACCGATTTCTAGTCTTTCCAGCTAATTCCAAAGCCTGGTAGAGGCTAAAGCAAAAGATACTGTATGGGAGACAGGGCGACTGACACTTCAGTACAACAACCATCGATATTTTATTAGGTAGTCTAGTCCCGGGCCAGTTAGGATACTGTATAGGGGCAAAGGGACTTACATATCAGTTATAAGAACTGGGCTAGCTATATATGTTCATCGATTAATCAAGCATAACCAATGAAGTGACCAATCAAACTTTATTGCGCAACAATACTAACGAGCCCGGGTACATGGTAAGTTACTGTAAATGTTTTCAAACAACAGGTATGATAAGTAGACTAATCTCCAAGAAGATCATACGATGGCGTGGCGAGGCAAAATGGCCAGAGGAATGCCCATTAGCCACCGAAGTGGTCAATAAATACTGCCTGACCAATGGATACTGTTGGCAAGTTTGATATTGTGTTTTGCAGCCGCAGAAACATCTGCTTGGGGATCAATGTAGACGTCATCCTGAGGCTCAAACTCCACATCCATACCCCAGCTAGCTGATGAAAAACCTCCACACCGCCCATGACATCAGGCAGACGAATCCCACGATCCAGCAGCGCAGCACGTGATCCGGGAGCGGGATCTGCAGCAGATCCGGGCCGAACCTGACGATGATCAGGATCTCCGTGATCACAAGTAGACACGCCATCCACGTTTCATAGGCAAGGTGCTCACAATTCCTGTTCAGCAAATCAAACGGAAGAAACATGAACATAAACAAAGTAGTTGTGGTGCTTAATTTTCATGGATGTAATAACAATGACAATGGCAATGAAATTTATTTCATATTCACGCCTACATGGACCAAATGCCGCGACTACGTTAGATAACTGAGGTATAAGGGTAGGAGGAACAAGTGCTATATTGTTGCGCTAAGTCCAAATCTACAAGATCTCTCTTTTTGATACAAGCATGGACAAATTTGCATAGTTTTTCATTTACATCGTAGTTCCTGGATGTCATAATATGTTTGAACAATTCTCTTTTCGGTAAGTGCGTATATGTCTGATCTAATTGTAACTAGACTTGCGCATGTCTGTGTATATTCTGCATTCTCAAACAAAATGTACTTCTGAACTCACGGGTCGTCCATGTACCGGTAGACCCGCCGCGACACAACAGCGCCCCCTACCAGATACAGCACCAACCGCAGCGTCTGCAGCCAGTGGGAGATGGGAATCCACAGAACGGCCTTCAGGTAGAACGCGTTCAACTCCATGATCAGTAGCTAGAAAGTTTGCAAGGTGATCGTGGTTAACCTAAAAAACCAGATCTCTTTCGATTGCAAGACAGTATCCATTAGCCAGAGGAGTTTTGGCGGCCAATCTCCTCTGGCTAATGAATACTGTCTTGCCACCGAAAGGGATCTGTTTGGAGATAACTCGTGGTTAAGGTTGATGGCTTAGCGTTCGGATCCTTAGTAGACCCCAATGCTGTGCCATTGGGAAAGACATTTTACCTTTATTTCTTCACTAGACTCCCGTGACAATGAGTTCCTAGCTTCAGTTAAGGGGTAGAAGGGTTAATAGAGTTGTTGAGCTAAAATGTAAATGTTCTGGGTTTGAATCCCTAGCCGACGCTTGGGAAAGGCGTTTTACTCCTTATTTTACTTAACTTTTAGCCCCTTTTTGTCATGGCATTATTTTACTCCTATTTGTTCACTCGACTCTCCTCCGGATATGGGACGTAAATCCGAAGTCCCCATGTTTGAGAATAGCCACGATCGGCTAAGTGTGACACACATGTACAGGGGCTAAACACTTACACTTGCGATGAACGCGAAGACGCACAGGCAACGTTTGAAACGCCAAATACGGCTCCAGGTGTCGCTAGTCCTCTTGCTTGGATAGACCGGGACGTTCCATAGGCTACGCCAATTGTAAAGCTGCAAGGCAAAAAAAAACATTCAAATTGCAAACTGTTATCTTTTTATTTTTGGCGGAAGATCCAAACGAACGTAGCGTAGAAAGGTTAGAGCCGGGCTACCCTGGTTAAACAGAAAAAGCAATGAATAGATGAAATGAAAAGACCAGTATTCATTCCCTAAGGTTGTCGCAAAGACTGTTTCATGTATACACGAAGAAGGGAGACTAAACTCACCCTCATGTCCAGATACTCCAATGTCTTCATACCGCACCAGATCCCCAGACTGTTACACAGGACCACATCCAGAATCCACTGGGGAAACAATGTATTTAAAACAGCCATGGGCATTCAGTTGGTATTCAAGCAAATGTTTGCTTGGAAGGTTTAAAGTCGTTGACATTTAGCTACCCCAACAGCAAAGACGTCCGGTTTTTAGAATGCTTTATGTTGAAGTGTTTCCCCAGTTTACATCATGAACTTCCTTATATACTGTCCCACAATCTGGTGTCATTGTGACCATCGTTACGATCTTTTAAATTCAAAATCTCAAACTTTTTCCATGAAAGTCCATCTGTGCCATTTGCATTGCGGAAAAGGACTAGAAGGAACACCTCAATCCTTGGTTGATAACTCTGGTACTTGAAGGAATGGCTAGTTATTGGTCTTATTAAACCCTAAATTGTCCAGCTTCTCCCCTAATTAATCCCTCGTTACTCACGTGGTCCCACCAGCACTCCTGAAACTCTGGGATGTGGTGTTCCAGGCTGTACTCCACCAGCTCAAACATCACACTCAGTACGTGGGCAAGCCAGTAGTCACGGAGGGCCAACGCCTGGGAGGACATAAAGAAACCCTTTACTACGTAATAACAGGCAAGAGGATGCAACTGGCAGGCCACATCCTACGCCTATCAAGCCAGCGCCACTCAAAGGGCCCTTATCAAAGACTGCAGTGACCTAGGTACCATCGGGGGGG
>NW_017804509.1:248818-255192 GCF_001625305.1 Branchiostoma belcheri
ATCGGGGGGGGGGGGCGAGAAGGAAGAGAGTTCTGACAAAGAACACCTGGCGAGGAACCTTTCAGGAGGACCTCAAAAGGGCAACGTCACCTGGGAAGAGGCTGAGGAGGCAGCAGCTACTCGACCCAGATGGAAACTTGCTGCCCAATGTGCCTGTAGGCACAGGGAGACCTAAGGTCTAAGGTAAGGTTACTACGTGCGTCCAAAACAGAGAAAGAGATTTGTCACAAACACTTGCAAACTCACTTTAGTGCCACCAAGCTTGTCTCTGATCAAGAATAGCTGACAGGCTCACCTCTCTGCAAAAATGTCTCCAGGCCCTAATTAATAGTCACTTAATACATGTACTGAAGCTGCCAATACCATATCGTACAATGTATGTCCGTCATACAACGCACGACGGAAGCACTGCAATTTGACTATTGGTTGTATGGGCTATTTTAGCTAACTTCAAGACATTACAATAATTATCGATACTCACATTAAAATAAAATCCCAGGGTGTGCGACGCCCAGTATATGTCACATTCAGCCTAGGAAAAGCAATGAAACGTTAGATAGTTAACCTGTATCGGTACAAATCATTATAAAAATGGGTTTTCGAACTGTTTCAACTGTCTAGACCTAGTCAAATATTGAAAAGAATGTTGTATACGCTAGAGAATGCAAGGATACAAAGAAAGATATACAGTACATCATTTGTATCATTGATGCTTTTAGTTTACCCAAAGCTTTTTCAATACTCGCTCCGGATGCTCGGGGTCCCAAAACGTGCAGTTTTCGCCGTACGATTTTCTGGACAGCGGCTCCCCTAGCGATTCATCCAGGTACTTCAAGGACTGCCTGCTCTGGTCCACTGTCTGTGGAATAACGAGAAAAAATCTGAAGAACAAAAAATTCAGTACGCCAAAAAAAACAGTTACTGAAGCAATTTTGTAAACGGTCATACGTTTCAGGTAGCATCCACTTTTCGACCGTAACCGTTTCCAAAATTATATCCAGTTGCTTAAATAACTGTTTTTTGTGTATTTTATTACCTGGATGTCTAACCTTTACCGACGAACAGAAAAGTTCTTAGAAATCTAGCAGACAGGTATTTGATCGCTATGGCAGCTGAAAATTGAAAAGTCTGGTTTCGAATATGACAGTGGTGTCATTTTTCTATCCACATATGTTTGCCGGTTCAATTGCAATCACAATCGGGCAGGTGTATTTTTTTCTGCACTTTACTCCTATCCTCGCATATGTGCACCAAGAAATAGATACATTTGCCCTTTAAAATTCGACAAACACTTACCTGGAGTAACAGTAAGGTTAGGCCAAGCTGGTACAGGACAGAAAGACAGAATAATAGCCTCCAGAAAACTGCAACAAGAAAAGAAAGCAAACTAAATTCATTATATCACCATTCCTGTAGATTGTTTTATGTAGCGCTTACCTCAACACACGTGAAATCTAAGCGATACTGAATTCAAACAGATATAAACATAGATCATAGATCATACGAACAGTATCAATGAAAAGAAAAGGAGGTGATTCTTCTTACCCGGATGCGGCCACTTGAATGGTCCATCGGGAGCGAAGGGTACAGCGGAGACCAGAAACACCGTCACAAAAATTGCAATGTACCTACAAATTAAACCAAATGCTTGTGTGTAGAGCGTTAATGTAACTTAGTACTAGCACAACAAACAGGCCGCTAAGAATTTCCGTACTGAGACTTTCCTCAAGTTAGAATGACCAGTCACCGGGGGCACGTGACCGTACGAACAAGTGACGTCAGTAAATGTCATTAAAAGTACCATGTTTGGTTTTCTTTGGTTTATCTATTTCCATTAGTTTCTCCATCTAATTTTGCCTTGAATAACATCAGAAAGTAGAGTCAAGGCGCCATGCCGGGCCATAATTTTCTACATAATATGGATTGAGAATGAATCATGTACATTTGTAACATACCTTTTGGCATCGTGTTTGTCAATTGTTGAAGACGCCTCGACAAACAGTGCGAAGTAGATCAGAACACACGCAAGCACTGCCACTGAGACGCAGCTTTTTCTGAGGAACAAACAAACTGGTGTGTTAGAAATCTTTTGTACAACTTTTTTTACACATTCTGCTCAATACTAAATCTTCATGACAGCAAGTGGAGATTTTTTAGTTAAAGCTAGATACATGGATAAAGTCATCCATATTGCAGTAAACGTACACGCGTATTAGTCCTTCCCGAAATGACGTGGTCCTTCCACTCCCATCTTCCACTCTGTCTGAATTCCACTCCAGTTTCTTCTTCAGTAAGAATTCGAACGGTAGCATGCCGTGGTCATCTGACGTCACCGAGCCGCTGCGTGCTGCTCGGCGGGGGCCGTCTCTCACTTGTCCCGACTGATCGCACACACCGGTACGGTGGACTTCCGTTGAGTTAAACTCGTCGCCCATTTCTACTAGGACCTGTAGGCTATCAAAGATTTTAAAAAATCAGTGTGTGTAACTGTGGTCTTCATCTTTTATCATGCAATATGAGTTAACCCTTGGCTAGCAGTGTTTGGCCAGCACTGCTGCCCCGCCTTCCTGAGTGGGTCCTGCTATAGGGGGCGAAACCCACGAGGACAGAAGGAAGCAGCTGATGAAGCCAAGGAGCAGTAACTCACACTGTGTTAGGTAAATTACAACGCAACATGAGTTATGCTCCCTTCATGATCATTATTTTTCAATGAGTTCGACTGTTGAAGTCAGTTTGCAGGCCTTAATCAAGGTGTACATTCTCAACGTGTGATGTAAATAATGGTTCATACATATTTGCAACTTAAAGAACATTCCTGTTCGAGTTTAAATTTTGCCGTGTTTGTAATGTTTGACTCAAATCTGTAATTGGTCAAATGTTAGAAAGGCTCTTGAATGCTGCTATATTGTAAAATATATCCTTTTATTTGCATGGAATCGGTGATTAGACGATAAATTTCAATGGGGGAGGGGGGCATTTACGGAGCAGACGACAGAATCTCTTTTGCTACATGTAGTAGCAGCAGGGTGGATATTAGCGAAGAACTCACCTCTATATTCATCAGGTAGCACAAATCATACATAAACTTCCAACTTATGTGCTTATACTGATAAAATTAACTTTTACGAAACATTTTTGGCCGATGTAAAAAAGAATCCTTGACCTATAAAAAATAACCGGTCGAACCGCTGGAAACTGTGCGCATGCGTTCTGCGCAGCATTCGTAAGGTTATGTTTGAATTTCGCGCGTTTTTTCAGCAAGATGTACTATTTGCATTATCTAAACTCAGGTACACTTCTTAGTAAGCAAAACTGGTAAAAACAACTTGTTTGTGGTTTGTAGCAATCAAAATTACAACCATTGTATCTTTGTCAATGTTGTAGATTATCAAAGACTATGAAACTAGATGTCAGATATATGTGCACGATCATGCAGTACACACAAAAATTACTATAAGCAGGTAAAACAATAGTGATGGTATGGAAAAATCCATTTTCCTCCATATCGATCATTTTGATGAAATATATCATTCAAATGATGTTATATCATAGCCGATGAATGGATGGATATGATTTTGCTTTGCCTCCTATTTCTAAAAGCCTGTCTGGATCCATAAACGCGATAGATCTGCCGGTAACATTTGGGACACATAAACACACACCATCTGCAGGTGCTTTAAACACTCCGACCCTCCCGGCACATCCGGCCGGAACTATAGCGTTATCTCACCCTCCCGGATGTATGACGTCAGCGCGCGCAGTGTCCCCCTCCCCGGGCCTTCCGCCGTTGCCATGGTGATGGAATACCGGGGGTTAACCTGAAGGTCGTTCCACGGAGCGGTTTGATGCAAATATTGCCCCGCGTCCGGATATTAAACTTATCAATGGCGGCGGCGCGAATTCAGTTGTATGTTTTCTGTACCTGTATCTGTATAGCCGGTATGACTGCCTTTCGGTGTAACACACCAGCTTCGCAGGCACGCGGCGCGGCGGCAGCTGGCTATATTACACCGATCGACTTGTTACACCTAACCCTTGAACTTTTAACTCTATTTATTGTTTTGACTTCTAACTCTAGACAGTGTTTTGCATACTTACGGTCTGTGGATGAGTGTGAAGGTCTTTCAGCACCAAGGAGAGGGACAGCGTTAGAGTGAATGTCTTTCAGTACTAAGGAAATTGGTCCTTTGATTTGGAATGTTATCCGTTATTATTTTTCAACATTTCGTTTTGGATTATTTTTGGCATACATGCTGACAGATATGTATAAACCCAGCCAAGAAAGTGTCAATAATGAAATGATACAACACTTTTTTTTCATGTTCATAATCCGTAAAAGTTTGCGTTTCAGTCGGTCTAAATCGGCAGGTTGTTGTGAACAACTATTGCTCATTTTTACAATGAATGAGCAATTCAGACGGGTTCATTAGGGGCAGGCGGGTTGCGTCATGACGTCATCACGACACAAAAGGTCAGAGGTGACTCACGGAACGGCGGGAAACGGAGCAATCACAGGGCGACCTTGTGTGACCTTTACTGAAGTCTGACTAACGATGTTCGATAATTGACCTTCTAAGAATGAAGGCCGATTCTCCAACCCCCCTTAACTAGTCATACTGGCTGAGTCAAAAACAAGCGAGGTTGTTTATGACGTAGTCAATGTAATCACTACATAGGACTTGTACCCTTAACACCGCTCTCTCTCTCTCTCTCTCTCTTTCTCTATTTCTTTCACACACACACACACACACACACACACACACACACACACACACACACACACACACACACAACACACAATAATGCATTTCAGGAAAAAAGGAGTAAGAAGGAGTTCCCATGAATTTAGATTTGGAAATTTGAAACTTGATTATGTGAGCCGGTACAAATATTTAGGTCTTTTCTTAGATGAACACCTGTCTTTTAATACAGCTACTACTGTTCTTGCAGAGGCTGCAGGGAGAGCTCTAGGTGGGGTTCTGGGTAAAGTCAAGGTTTTAAAAGACTTGGGTTACTACACATACACACAACTCTATGAAGCGTGTGTTTGTCCCATCCTTGACTATGCAGCTGGTGTCTGGGGATACAAAACAACTGAGAAGTGTTCAGTGGTGCAGAACAGAGCAATTAGGTGCTTTTTAGGGGTGCACAGATTTGCACCTGTTCTTGCTACAACAGGGGACATGGGCTGGGCGCCCTGTGAAATAAGACAGCAGGGGTCTGTAATCGCTTTATGGAATAGACTTATCAATATGTCAAATGATAGAATTACAAAACAAGTATTCTTATGGGACTTTCAAAACCATGGCCCCTGGAGTAGAAATGTCCAGGATATATTCTGTAAAGTTGAGCAAGAACATGTTTATCTTAACACATTGAGGGGGTGACATTAGGCAAATTAAAGGGAAGCTTTTTGACTTATACAAGCAAGACTGGGCAACCAAAGTACTTTTGAAACCTAAACTTAGAACATATGCTCTGTTTAAAGATACTTACTGTATAGAAAAATATGTAACTATGTGTCTCCCCAAACGCCAAGATCATTGTGTGCGCAGCTGCGAGCTGGTATTTTACCTATCAATATTGAAACTGGACGGTACCAGGGAATTCCTGAGGAAAGTAGAATGTGTACCATGTGTGACCTGGATGAAGTAGAAAACGAAACACATTTTCTTTTTTACTGTCCCTTTTATGACGATCTTCGAGAAAATATGTTTCGTAAAATTTATACAAAATCACCTGACATCATATGGGAAAGAGATGAAAATAGAATTAAGTGGCTCTTTAACGAGGGTGTATCTGACCTAGCAACTTTCATTTATCGAGCGTGGGGGAAAAGAAGAAAATACCTGTATTCATAACACATCAACAGTTCTCACCTTTTGTTACTTCTACACATTTGTTTTCTCTTATTTATATTTGATTTACCTTATGTACTTGTATTTATTTTGTGAAATCTTGGTTCTTTATCAAGTTTATGTACAGATTTGCATTTATGATCTGTTATGAGCTCACTCTGTTCTGCTTAAATTGTATATAGCCTAACTTTATTTGTGTTCACTTTTTTGTTTGGATTCTGTACCTCTGTTTCTCTGTTGTTTATGTATTATTTATTCTCAAACGGTGTCGTATAAGCCCACACGGGCTGGGCGTGGTATGCGCACGACACGAAAATAAAGTTTCATTCATTCATTCATTCATTCATTCATTCATTCATTCATTCATTCATTGTACCGCACCAATGCGATAAATGAATGTGTACAAATATAAATCCGTGTGCTTAAATTCATAAATCTTGAATATTGTTATACTACATGTATATCCATCCCACTTAAGCCCAAGATCTTCCCATCTTTATCGAGACGAGCTAATCG
>NW_017804509.1:255212-268527 GCF_001625305.1 Branchiostoma belcheri
TATGATCTGTTATGAGTTCACTCTGTTCTGCTTAAATTGTATATAGCCTAACTTTATTTGTGTTCACATTTTTGTTTGGATTCTGTACCTCTGTTTCTCTGTTGTTTATGTATTATTTATTCTCAAACGGTGTCGTATAAGCCCACACGGGCTGGGCGTGGTATGCGCACGACACGAAAATAAAGTTTCATTCATTCATTCATTCATTCATTCATTCATTCATTCATTCATTCACACACACACACACACACACACACACACACGCACGCGCACACACACACACACACATACACATACCCACATACACACGCATGTACACTTGTTGGAATTCAGTGCGTCTGTTTTCTATCAAACAGACGTTAATGACGGCTTTTTACTGGTAACATTGCATGTATATAAAA
This sequence comes from Branchiostoma belcheri, assembly GCF_001625305.1. NCBI lineage: Eukaryota > Metazoa > Chordata > Leptocardii > Amphioxiformes > Branchiostomatidae > Branchiostoma > Branchiostoma belcheri. Next base: position 255,614 of record NW_017804509.1, read on the forward strand.
TAAAGTGTAGCAAGATGCTTTAGATTGAACATAGCAACACGTCTAGCTTCGTATGTTAATAAAGGAAACAGACTCCAAAATCTATCAGTTCACTGTAGTAGTCGGCAACAAGACATTGCACAGAACTAGAGTCTGATGTATCTGCATGGCAGCTGTATCTGTCAGTTTAAAGCAGGCAATAAGGCATTGCACATCCCATTGTTTCTACATAGACGGTCAGCGCTGGCTTGTATATAGTCTCCACCAGACTTCTTTTGCAGGCTGAATAAATTGTAGAAATCGGCCTAAAAATGGTATTAATTGGCGAGAGAAGGTAGCCGGCCATCGACGATCAAATTTCTTGAAGGCCAACTTGCATTTGATAGTTGACTATTCAGCCTGCAAAATTAGAAGAAGTCTGGTGGAGACTAGCATGTATACATGAAAAAGGTCTATTCGGTAAACAACATATCAGTGCATCTAGATAATGACCTACAAGTGTTTATCACCAGCCGCCCACCCGTGTTTAATGGGGCAACTAATGACCCATTTGTGGCGAGAGAGCTTTAATTATGAACATCTCAAAATTAGGTCAACCCTGCCTTTTAATCAACTAACAGTTACTGTCACGATGTGATGACTCTATGCTATGGTGTGCTATTATGTTGTTTTTAAAGTATCGAGGTACAAAATACAAATGTAGTTACAACTTGCGCTGCATTCTGTTATGTTTTGTTGTATAATGTGTTTTATCAACAATGTAGAATATTATATCTGTACAATAAGTTTCCCAGTACACACACAAAAATGTACAACTGCTAACGTTACCTCCTCTTCTTCAGTTCGACATTCAGTTCCTTCATTGTTAACAGTGCGAGAATTGAGCTTTATAGACGAATAACATCGATGTTTCCCCACTTTACACACCTACATGTAAGTAATACAGACAAATTCACATTTTTTACTTAGTTTAAGTTCAACTTAGACAAACCCTCGATCCTCAAACATGTATGTTCTTATCTTTTCAACATCACAGAGAACCGAAAAGAAGTCGAAATTATGTAACAAATAACTGTAGTACTAGATTGATCTTGTTGTGTATATATTTGTGTATTCAAGTTAATTCCGGCACTTGGGATTTGGCACTCCCAGCCCCGAGGACAGACAACACTTAAGCTCCTGTCCTGTAATACAGGAGCTTTCAGACTAATTTGCATCATCTTGTCTTGACTTGTCTGACTTTTGTTCCTTTTTCGACTTCCAAAAATTTGTCTTCACTTTATTTGCATATCAATCAACAGGTTGTGTATATAAACCTGCTTTCCCCTCTGGTCTCTCAGTCACTGACGAAAGCTAGTGGATACTAGCTGAAACGTCTGACGTTTTCAAAATCATATCCAGTTGCTTGAGTAACTGTTTTTTGGCATATTCAAGTTAACCTTTTGTACCTAACCCAGTGGGTGTGTTTGTACAATAAAGGTCTTCATTCATTCATTCATTCATTGTTATGTTGTGTTGTACATGTAACTGAATTGTGTTATGTGAGCGCAGCTGTATGATGTTTTATATTATATTTTGTTGTAACATTGTACTGTTCATGATAATCAGGTTTTCCCGGGCACAGCTGCCACCCCTATTCACTCTCTCCGTTCCTTTTCATATAGGCGTACTGCGGTTGAGAAGTGTAGTCTAGTGATCACTGAACTGTGTTGTCAAGTTGCAACGCTGTATAGTGTGTTGTGAGGTATTGTATTCTGTAATGTGTTGTATACATCATACTGTTATAAATATAAGACCTTATAATCAGGTATAATCAGGTTTTCCCGGGCCCAGCTAGAGCGCAACTGCCAACCCCCATTCACTCTCCCGTTCCTTTCATGGTCACTCATGAGTGTGTTGTAACATTGTGTTGTAAGGTGCTGTAAAGTCTTGTTTTGCGTTGTAGATAGAACTTTATTGCACTATAACTGCACATGGTACAATATATGGCAAAAAATATAAGTACAAAAAATATTGAATAAGACCTAATATAGAATAAAACTAAAAACTAATAATACTCAAACAACAAAGGCTAGCACAAGTCCTTGATATAGTGTTATGTACAATTGAGTGGGGCTATTCACAAGTTTCGTTATTTTTTCTAATTCCCACAATGGAAAAACTAGGTGAATATAGAAAAGACTGCTTTGTTTAACAAAGCATTCTTTTCTATATTCACCTAGTTTTTCCATTGTGGGAATCATCGCTATAATCATGTTTTCCCGGGCCCAACTGCCATCCCCCATTCAGTTTACTCTCCCGTTCCTTCATGTACATGTAAGCTGTATTGTGTAGCAACCCTATGTTGTATGGTGTTGTCAGTGGTGTTGCAATTGTAAGGTGTTGCATTGTGTTTTGCGTTGTATACACAATACTGTTATAATCAGGTTTTCCCGGGTACAGCTAGAGCACAACTGCCAACCCCCATTCACTCTCCCGTTCCTTCATTCACCCCTGGTATCTATTATTTATGAATGACGTGTGACACATGCGCACGGGGCCCAGTGCGAGATGTTGTGTACATGTTGTCGTTTCGTCGCCTGACCCATGCAAGATGGGCCGAAATGGCCTGATGTGGCTAAACCAGCGACTGCCAGCTACCCTAGCAGCTTGCTTCACCCTTCTAGTTCTTCCTCCCACCTCAGGTGAGCTCAGTTCGGCACAGTTTTGCAGAAAAACGCATAGTTTCGAGCCTGCTTTTTGTGCCCGCGCTCCCAGTGCGCCGCCATGTTTTTTTACTGTATGTTGTCCTCTTCCAACAGAGTCCGCCTCCGTAAAATGTTATGACACGAAACATAAATTTTCTAGCTAGCTGTCACGGGCAACTTCTAGAATGTATGCATTTAGAAATAGCTGTATGTAAACGCTAGTTGTTTTTGTTTACGTGGCTGCACGACGCTGCACCAAAATAATATATTATAACGGTCAGGTGGGTTTCGAACCCCGCACTCTAGGTTCACCTGCACGGCTTCCACAAAGCTGACGGGGTGGGAGGGCCTTTCTCTTCGTAAAGGGGAAACTGTATATGCGATTGTGGGATTTAGGATTAGGTTTTAGTAATTATCTGTTGAAATGCAGGACTTACATTTGAAATCTGTCCCTTGCTCGATCTGTCAGTACCAGTTTGGTTTTGTTAAACTTAAAACCCACTATCATGATAATGATCATTCTGTCATACTCATGAACACCTGAGCGAAGTGAGGAAAGTCGTGTAGAGTGCCTTTTCCAAGGGCACAAGGTTGGTGACATGGCAGGATTCGAACACGGGACCGCTTGGTTCAGAGCCGAATGCTCTGCAATACGTTATGCCACACGACCCCACAGTTTAGCTTGCCATGATGCAACCTCCATAGCATGCCAAAAACTGTTTTTTTTGGGGGTCTTCAGGGTCTTTGGGAACTTTTATGTGCTATTTTCTGATTGCATACAAACAACATAGCTGGCCTGGTTGAATTACCCCCGTTTTTTGTGACTGGGCTAATCAGAAAACAGCCGAAGACCACCAAACCCCCACTTCTATAAGCCTGCTACAGAGGCTTAATGTCATTATAGATGTCTTGTCACGGATTGTAGTGGACTGAGAACATACCTTAATGCCGCATTCAGGAGAGACACAAGTCACCCGTCAGCCTTACTGTAGTGTCCCTGTCATGCCTGAACTAACCCTTGAATGTGCACGGGTCACGGCTTCGCTGGGGAGCACATTCTTTTCTCCACGCAGTGTGCTTGTCTCAAGTTCTAACATAAACAACACCTGCACAAGATTTTGTTGTTTATAACTGAAAGGTTTTATTCCCAAAAAAGGCATTAACCTTGCACAAATTAAGATATGACATATTCAAATAGATTATATCTGTGATTGAGTGTGGAGCACTTCATCTTTTGTCCATGCATTGTGCTTGTCTCAAGTTCTAACATAAACAAAATCTGCAAACGATTTCGTTGTTTGTCAATTCAAAGCTTTGTCCCTTAAAAGTTATCAACCTTGCACAGGACGTATTTAATTAGATATCCCTATGAAGCACTTCTTTTGTCTACATGCAGTGTGCTTCGTTGTCTCAATTTCTAACATAAACATTACATCTGCGTAGGATTTTGTTGTTTGTCATTGACCATATTACTATTAGAGGAACATTTTATCCCTGAAAAGTCATTAACCTTGATTTAGATTAGAATTAGGACGTATTTAATTACCTCTGTGAAGCACTTCTTTTGTCCATGCAACTAACATAAACGTTATAATTACTGCATAGGATTTTGTTGTTTGTCATTGACCTGCAAATATTATAAGGCTTTATTCCTGAAAAGTCATTAACCTTGCACAAATGAAGATAGGACGTATTTAAAAACATGCACAATAGGTAGCATTAGCTATAGGGTGACTTCATTATGCAGTATCAGTTACAAGGGAAGGTCAAGTAGAGTTTGAAAGCACTCTGGTGATAACGCTGTGTTTATTTGCTTTTTCAAGGGTCCAGGACTTTGACCTTAAAACACAGCTTTTGTTATTACATGTACTTTTGAGCATTTCACAGAGTTCTGTTCCTACAGAGAGAGTCTAGAGTATTTGTTTCTTTTTAGCCTGAATTTTGCAGGGCTGGAAATACCACCTGCATATGCAGCTTACCTGCAGGTAGAATTGGAGCTGTGAAGGTGTTTCTGATGTCACCAGTGCCAAGGGTTGTTACTAGAGTTAAGGCCTGTTTAGGCAATTTTGATTGTTAGCTATCTGTGTAGGGTTAGGTATGTAAATGTACCATTGCACGCTAGTATGTATGCTTATCAGTAAAAAAAAATACTAAAAAAAATAAAAGTTTTAACTTTTATTTCTTTTTTTTCAGTATTTTTAAATAAGTAGTGAAACTTAAAAGTTTCACTACTTATTTGGATGTTGTCTTTAGAATTTCAGGCATTCCACTTTATTTGTGCACCAAAAAGTTTTTTTCTGTACCTCCCAATTTTTTTTCTGTCCTATTATTCTCTGAGTCTGAAATGTATTTTGCTCCCTACTGATTATTGAACTTAATGTTGTTCTGTTGACCCCCCCCCCCAAGTGTGCCAGCTTGCCAGGCAGACCAGCCAGGTCATTGACCCTGCCGACCTCGCCACACCTGCAGATGACCTCTCACCTCTGGCAGCGAACTTTGACCTGCCCGACCGTGACTTTAGCTTCATCCAGGACCTAGAGCAGGGTATTTATGTTTTAGTATTTTTCTATGCCTTTGTGATTATAGGGAAGAAGTTGATATTTTCACATGCTAGGATAGCCCTATATGCTCAGACTATGTTCTGACATAGGGTTAGGGTGTATGTTCTAACGTAACAGCAGTGAAGCATTATCCGACACTTTTATACACACGCAAGATTGAATGATAAATCCACAACCAGACATTCAGTATTTTCGTCAATCATTTAATTAATTAGTGCATCTTGTAGCCTGTTTTTAACGTCATTAACCTACGTTTGTGTCACTCTTCCAACCAATGAGATATCGCGGGAAAATTGTGTCTTCAACATCGCTCCCGATTTCACCGTGTCCTGCGTATTCTGTTCTAAGCGGAACCTTAATCCGACACCATGCAACAGTGTAGCTGTTTGCCTGTAATTTTGCTATTCACAAAAACATTTTTTTTCCATATTTGATCTGTCCCAGTTCTGTTTCATGTCAGATGGAAAACAGGATGTGGATGACTTCATATTCCTTTGATCAGACACATATTAAAGGTAACTGGTTAACCATTAGGGAAGTCACCAGGGGACATCAAAGTTCTCTGTACCACTTTGATGTCTTTCATCCTCTTAACTTAGGCCTAGGAAGTAAAATTGTGTTTCCTGTTTCACACCCTGAAAGAGTAGGGTCGTTACTGTAGGTATATAAAGTTCTTCTTATAGCCATAGGGATTATCTTTTTTTTGTAAGACTTTTTTTACTTCTCTAGTAGTGGTCCAATTAATACTATAAGTACAGTTTAACAAAGTAAAACTTGCATGAGGACATTTTCATTTTCAATGTCAATGTTAAGAAACTGATTGTACGACGTTTCATCACTCAGGTGTCAGATCATGGAGCTAGAAAAGATCAATCAGCTCAAAAAATGTATGTTACACACAGGGGTTCACACAAATCGGCAGGTTTTTCTAGGGTTGGTCGTGATCGGAAGTCACCAGGGGACTTCAAATCAAAGTTCCCTGTAGCACTTTGATGTCTTTTGATCCTCTTAATTCTGACTGATTTTCCGTCCTTTTCAAAGCTAATAGGACATCAAACAGTCTTACAGTTGATTAAGGTTAGGGACTAGAGCTGTGTACCTAAACAAATTTTAGGTACAGGTACAGGTACAGGTACACAGGTTTAGGTACAGGTCCGGACCTGAACCTGTACCTGAACAATTCGACCAATTTATATGCTCTTCTGAACTCCTTCAATAACACAAAAACATAAATAAACTTGATAGTTAAGGTTTATTCTTTGTTTATGGCGAATGCTCAGATAAAATGTAGGCAAAACTAAGTGTTTTTGTTTTCATGAACACACTGTCCTTACACAGGGACCCATTGTTAACCAGCTATTTACACATTTGAGGTCACAAATAGGCATAAAATTGGTGTGAAATTGTTTAGGTACAGTACCGGTACTGAGGGATTAGGTATTTTGGACCTGTACCTTATCAATTTTTCCGGTACAGTATCGGTACTGCGTACCGGTACACAGCTCTAATAGGGACTGGAAATTCCCACCCACAACCTGCAATTTATGATGATGACGGCAAAAATATTAATATAGATCATATGAATAAAGATGTAGGGTTGGTATTAATTATGAATTACAAGCTCAAATCACAGGGTCAAATATACATCATGTACAGCTTTGAGTTCCAATGTGCTATAAATGTACAGGTATGATTATTCTACTTTTGACAAAATATTTATACGAATACACACAACAAAGTTCAGCTATGCTGGGGAGCTTTCGAGACGTTACACTGTCTCTTCTTCAACCCGATTGAGATCTCGTCTTGGAGTTCTCTTGTCACGTGACTTGATGGGATAATCACGTGACAAGAGACAGTCATATACAGGTTTTAGGTAGTGACGCCCCCTGTCCTTGTTTAAGGTACTGCATTGTCGGCGGATCTGGATTGCCTCCCGGACACCCCTTGCAAACCAATCGGAATCTTGATCCAGCACTTTGACCCTGTCCCAGTCTATGTTGTGTTTCTTCCTGGCGACGTGCTCCACAACAGGTGACGACACACAGCTCGGTCTCTTGTGTTCCTGTAGACGGGCGCGTAGTGGTCTCTCTGACTCCCCTACGTATGTTGCAGGGCAGTCCGCACATGGGATGTGGTAAACCGTTCCACTCCGATCCAGCGTCTTAATCTTGTCTTTAGGTGCTACCAGGTTCCGTCTGATGGTGTTGACCGGTCTGAACTGACACTGTATCCCTTTGCTTCTGTACAGTCGCATGAGTGTTCTAAATCTTCAAATATACTGAAATATTTTTGTTAAAGAGGTTCATCAGTCATGTAGAATTAACAGTTAGTAGAATATGACATGTGTGTGGACACCAAAAACAGTCACTGATGAAGAATACTCTACTAACTGAAATATTTTTTTCTTTATTTCTGGTGTGCTACCCAATGACATCCCTAGAATACAGCTGTATATGTTATATAAAAATATATAATACTCTTGTCAATTAAACTATACATACAACAATTTATTTCTTGTTTCAAGCCTGCATTTAGTTATTAAATGTCAAATGTCCCTTGAAACAGACCACAAACCCAGAGCATCACAGCTGGTGCTGATGTCACTTTACAGGTCCTTCAGGAAAATGGAGGTGGAATGATCAGGAATCAGACAAGTGTTTCAAAGGACCCGGTAGACCTGATTACAATTGCTGAGTCCTTTTGAACTATGGAGACTTGAAGATAAAAGAAGCTTTAATCATCTTTTTGCAGGGCTAGAAATATTTTTTTAATTCCTGTAATACTGCAAGTTTTTGTTCAAAATTTTTCTTCTCTACAGCTTTACACAATATTACAGCCAGATCTATAAAAGCTGTATTATTGTATATTTTTTTAAATTTTTCATTTAAGATACAAAAATATCATGGCATGAAAACTACAGCCTCAAGAGTAATAAAAAGCACAGAATCAGTAAGAAATTCACAGTTACAAAAATTTGCAGCAACTCTAAATACTTCATTTCTTGTCATAAATTACTAACAGTGTCTTCCTTTCCAGACACGCCCAATGTTGAGGCCAGCCATGTCAGCATCTTTGACTTAGTTTTGTTTTGTTCTACTTGTAATTGTTAATCCTTTTCCAGACCCGCCCAGTGTAGAGGCCAGCCATGTGAGCGGGGATGTGACCAGCGGTGATGCCGACAAGCGAACAATCATCGTCCAGGAGGCGGGACAAGACACCAGAGCCATCGCAACTGAGGCGACAGAAGTGCCAAGCCAATATGTGCTCATTGTGGTGAGTCAGTCTTTTCAAATATCTTGAAACTTTCGCTTTGGTTTTATATTCCAAGTTTCACAGCAGTAGTAGAGATCCTTTTTTTCAATGTGCAATATTGCAGATGAGTCAAATTCACAAGCCTCCACACTACAACCTTGAATTTCTCAACTTAATAATGTGAAATTGCGGATTGTAGGATTTTTCATCTGCAATATTGTAAATTTCTCTTCAAAATGGGTATTTCAAACACTGCATAGTCATACAAACATCCCCACGTTGATTTCATGTTTTAAAGTCTGAGGTATAGAAATAAGGAATCCCAGATGAAAGTCTCTGAAGAAAGGCAGATAAGTTTATAATTATACTGTCTGTTATGTTTTTTTTTCCTTTTTAAATTTTTTTCTGTGCATCTAGATTTTCAGGCTAGATGCACCAGTACTGTACACTAGTGTACATGTGCATATCCCCCAAAATAGATTCCAAGCCATGCACGAAAACACTATCTTCAAAGTAATGTAATTCCAGATTTTCAAACCTTCTCTTCTGGCCTGAAGCTTAGCTTTGTGAGAGAGATGAAAGGAGTTTCTTTTTGTTATTGCTACTCAAAGTAATTTCAAAGGCACAAAATTCCCACCTGCTACGGAAAGCTCTTAATCACATTATAAAGCTTCGAGTTACAGAAAAATATTGTGTGTTTTTTTTTCCTCTGTTTATGTAACAGTATGAAGTGGTGATTACGTAACATACATGTAAATGAAATTACAACAGTTTGAAAATTAAATTGTTGTACTCGCTTCTTCTGGAAGTTATGGGGTACAACAAAATTTTTGCAGAAAAAAACAACAACATTGCAGACCTGTGTTGTATGTCCATGACCCAGGCCTTAATATTTACATAACTTTACATATGGCAAGAACAGGTACAATAGTACAGGTACAGTTTATCTATACAAGTACAGTTAACATTACACTGATACAGATATACAAGTACAGTTCAGTTCTAGATACATTGTACAATCTCAGATACTAAGTACATGTACAGGTACAGATCCAGGTACAACTTCTTGGTCATGACACTGAACATGTATGTACAGTACACAATCATAATGTTCAGGTACATGTTGTATGTGCTTGGGTACAATTACAGGCACACCTACATGTAGTTTTTTCTTCATGGTACTTGTTCAGGTAAGGTTTCAGGTACAGGTACTGTACATGTATACTTGAAGTCTGATACAGATAACGTTACATGTACAGGTACAGGTACAGGTCCATATACATGTACAAGGACACTAGTATACAGATCCAACTTTTAGGTCTGTGCAGAAGCGACGAGAAGAAAATCAGTGCGTGGGCATGAGACTGTCACGACTCATGGCCCCCGGTGTGTTTTTTCATTACTGCACAGTAACTGTACAAGTACATGTACATGTAGGTACAGGTACAGTTACACAAGTACACTGGTACAGACATAGGTACACAGATACATGTACATGGGTACATTCACAATGATATATATGTACAAATATCATAAATGCCCAAGATACATGTACAGGTTCAGATACATGTTAAGTTACAGATCCAGGTACAACTTTTTGGTTGTGGTGCAGTTACAGTTAGTGTTACAGGTTCATGTAGGCACGTACAGGTACATAGGCACAAGTACACTACACTGGTATACATATACAGGTACACAGATACATGAACACAGTTTGGTCTTGGTGTAGCAGTGATGAGAAGTAAAATCAGCGTGTGGGCGTTCAGACGGTCACGACTCGTAGCCCCCGGTGTGTTTTTTTACGCAGCGCGGGGGCGGAATTTTATCCCGAGACTAGCGGCATGTCATAACTCCAGAAGCAAACTGCAGGCAGACTGGTTCTTTCTGTATTGATCTGGGAAAGATGTAAACAGGATGTGAAGGATTATTATGTTATCATTCTTGCATGTTCCAACAGCAGAGGTAGAAATGTTTTTTTCAGTGTACTGCAATATTGCTGAATGTCAAAATTTTGTGCTGTAATTCAGTACGCACTTAATTAAAAGTCCGGAGCTGAATTAACCCACGGCATATACAAAATTGCATGTTTGCAAAAATTTTACATGCAGTTTGAAAAATGCATGCAAAATTACTGTAACACTAACAGTACTTGTATATAATACAAAGCACTTTAAGTTAAACACCATTGAACCCCTAGCCTGATTTTTACAGTCTGCAAAATTGCAGGTTGCTTAATTTTTCTTTTGCAAAGTTGAAAAATGCCCATTCATAATGCAGACTGCAGATGGGTATTTCTAACACTGAACAGTGTTATAATCTTAACCTTTAGCATACAGAGGCAGCCATTTGGGTGCAAATTCTCTGTTGTTTACCCTCAGGTAACAGGGAGAAGGTTAATACTAGACTAGGTATTACTTCTTTTCATTGCCATGTTTCTTCCATGCATACTCAGGGCTTAAACTTGTTATGTGAAGTTAACATTGAAAATTACCTGCAGAGAAATTTTACCTGCATCACTCAGAATTTGGGAAATATGGATGATACCAAAAACTGTTCAGAAACCTTCACCATTAGTTTGTACGTCGTCGGCAGAAACTGAATGCGGGTTTGAAAGCTGTTGAAAGTGTTTCCTCCATGCATACTAACGGGCTCGAAATACTTGTTCTGCGCAGGTAACATTGAAAATCGCCAACAAATTTTACCTGTACCACGCAAAATTTGGGAAATATGGATGATTCTAAAAACTGTTGAGAAAGATGATCATGATGATGTTGAGAAAAAGTATTGCGGCCATTATTTTGTACTTCGTAGGCGGTAACTGAATGCGGTTTGAAAGTTAAAGCTGTTGAAGGTATTCGGAGTGATTCCACTCCCACCCACACTCGCATTAATGGAGCCACAGGATCGAGGAAATGTCAAAGTCGTTTTATGTTTTTTTTTTTTACTTCAAACTCAGTCCCTTCTTCGATTACGGGAGAAGGGAGCTCTTCAATTTCAAAGGCGATACCAAGAATTTAAAGTCAGTATTCAAAGCTATATATATAGAGTAGGCACAGTACTTGTTCATCTTTTTCAGGTTACTTACTCTCACCTCAACATACAATGTGTGACTCTGTGTGTGTGTGTGTGTGTGTGTGTGTGTGACTCTGTGTGTGTGTATGTGTGTGTGTGTGTGTAACTGTGTGACTGTGTGTGTGTGTGACTGTGTGACTGTGTGTGTAGTGTGTGTGTGCGTGTGTGTGTGTGTGTGTGTGTGTGTGTGTGTGTGCGCGTGTGTGTGTGTGTGACTGTACATACACATAGCTGAAAATGACCTATACCTACCATAAGTTACCATAATGGAAAAATAACATATAAAACATATATAACATTCTCCCAGCTTTCGAAATGCAGTATTTTTATCTTTGGCATTTTGGAACATTTTCAAGCCACACGCCTACACATGTATTAACCTTCTCCCTGCTGGCTAAACACTTAACCTACATGTTTGTATTACAAATCTCATGCCTAAAGCCAACTGCAACTGAGAGAGAGTTGATATAGTCTGAGGAGAGAAAATCGGTAGTCTTTTCAAACAACTACATATTATCTGTATCTGTATAGCTGCCCTTTGACGTAACACACCAGCTTCTGTATCTATATAGCCGGTATAACGGCCCTTTGGCGTAACACACCAGCTTCTGTATCTGTATAGCCGGTATAACCGCCCTTCTGCATAACACACCAGCTTCTGTATCTGTATAGCCTGTATAACTGCCCTTTCACGTAACACTCCAGCTTCGCATGTACGCGGTGCAGCGGTAGCTGGCTACATTACACCGAACAATTATGCTATCAGCAGCTATGAAAGTAGGCTCACTGCTTCGAGCCAGAAACTACCTCACTCCTGCAAGTATTCTGTATCTGTACAAATCCACCATCCATCCTTGCATGGAGTATTGCTCGCATCTCTGGGCTGGTGCCCCAAAAGACTGCCTACATATTTTAGACCGCATTCAAAGGAGAATCTCAGTTGCCATCGGCCATTCTCTGGCCGCAAAGCTGGATTCCCTCTCACACAGACGCAATGTCGCATCTCTATCCCTCTTCTACAGATACTTTCACGGTCGATGTTCAGGAGAACTTGCACTTCATTTCAGCGTGCCACTAGGTTCTCTTCCAGTTCTCATCAATACACCGTTAACATACCTGTCTCCAAGTCATATTACAACAACAGCTTCTTTCCCCGGACTGCAAAATTATGGAACCCTCTCCCAAACAGCTGCTTTCCGACCGATTACAATCTACAAAGCTTCAAAACAAAGGTCCACCGCCATCTCATGACATAGCTATAATATACTCCTCTAAGTACCTCTAGCTCTATGCCTAGAAGTGGCCAAATATAATTGGCCTTGCATTGAGCGATACCGTTAAAAAAAAAAAAACTAAACTA
>NW_017804509.1:268547-312840 GCF_001625305.1 Branchiostoma belcheri
AAAAAAAAAAAAAAAAAACTTGTTAGACCTAACCCTTAAACTTTGTTTAAAGCTATTCAATGATGATGCCCCTACTGTACTTGGTGACAGAGACTTCAATTTGTGATAGTTCTAAGGAAAGAATGAGATTCTGAACACCTCAATCCTTGGTTAATAAATCTGGTACTTGAAGGCATGGCTATTCCTTAATGTTCTTTTCATTCATGGACAGTTCAATAGGAACATTAATTTTACTATTTAAGTCACCACTTTCATGCCAGTTTCCACAGTTTCAAAATTGTATCATCTTATAATTACATGTAAGTACCCATTCGCCTTAAATGAATTTCTTTCCTTTTAATCTGTACACGTATCTGTATCTGTATAGCCAGTATAACCACCTTTCGGCGTAACACACCAGAATAATCATTTCTTTTGAAAGCATGTGAAACAACAGAGTCAGTTGATGCAGCCTTGTTTGCAATTCCGCACCGCTGTGCCATTCACACTTGGCTGGTCTGCGCGGCAGTTTGCACTGTAGCACGTGTCCCTGTGTGGGACTCAGGGCTCCAAATCTCTCTCATCTATCCCTTAGTCCCTTTCTCCACTCTTCTCGGTTTCCTGTTGTTCTGCATGCCTGTTTATTTTCTGATATTATCCTTCCATCTTTTTAGTTGTCTACCCTCATTCTTCCTCCCTAGCCTGTAAATTGTAATGTTGGTTGCAAGATTGGGTGTAGTAGGTTGTTCAGTGTAATGTAGCCACCTGCACACATGCACCCACACAGACACACAAAGACACACACACAGACACACAGAGACACACACTGACACACACACACATGGACAAACCTAAAACATTTTTCATGGACCGAGGTAATGCATTTCCAGCCCCGTACCGTACCCTGGTACTAATGACGAAGTGGGTGTGTGAAAAAGCGAATTTTCGTATTATGGTTTCGAGCCCTGCACCCCGTGTGCTCGAAGTCAGCAGGTTCTAATGAGCTTGTGGGTGTGCGGGGGAGGGCTGGTGTGCGGGGGAGGGAGGGAGTCTGGGAGAGCCAGCTGGAACAAATGAGTTCCCGGCCCGCCGGTTCCTCATGTGTTACAGGCGAATCTTACGTCAGGGAACATCACTCAGGGTGTGCAGCCTTGTTTCACAAAAAGTAAGAACTACCTCCCAATCAAATGTTGTAACTACAGTTTGTTAAGTATTTCTTTAGCAACATAATAACAAATGTGAGTTCCCGGCCCGCCGGCTCCTCATGCGTTACAGGCGAATCTTACGTCAGGGAACATCACTCAGGATGTGCAGCCTCATCTCCCTGTACTGTTACATTGTACTTCTAACAAGAAGTTAGGAGTTACTCAGTAGGTAAAGAGACTCTTTTTTTTACAACCAAATGTGATCTTTAGATGTACTGCAGTGAGCCAACGTTTTGGTGACTGTCACCTTCCTCAGCACAATTCTGACTGGTTCACATTGCATTGCAGCACAGGTGTCGCTGCTATAGATGCATGCAACCATGCAATGTGAACCAGTCAGAATTGCCCTGAGGAAGGTGGTAGACGGTCACTGAAACATTTGCTGTGAAGAAAACACTTGGTTGTATAAAAGAGTCTCTTTACTCAAGTGACTTGCTAACCTGATGAAACTATTCATGGAAATTTCGAGTTAGAAGTTCAACTTAAAGTTACAGAATGTACCATGATCTAAATGTTGTGAGTACTGTTATCATGCACTGCCAGCTAGGTGTTAGGCACTGGAAAGGTATAAGTGAGAACTTTTATAACTAATGCAGTGGTCGAAATACTTTTTTTCAGCGCTCTGCAATATTGCAGAAGAGTAAAAATTTTGTTCTGCAATTTGGAAATACTTTCTGCAAATACACAAGCCTCCATACTACAATCTTGCAGGTTTATAAGCATGAACTATTGATTCATATGCAAATTAGTGAAGACAAATTTTTGGAAGTCCAAAAGGAAACAAAAGATAAACAAGTCAAGACATGGTTGATGCAAATTAGTGAAGAAGCTCCTGTTGTTTCAAAACAGGAGCTTAAGTGTTGTCTGTCCTTGGGGCCAAAAGCGTCAAATCCCAAGTGCCAATTTTTCCAGTTGCAAAATTGCAGATTGTATAAATTTTTCTTCTGCAATCTTGAAAATCTATCTGCAGATTGCAGACTGCAGACAGGTATTTTGAACACTGCTAATGTATCATTTAGCTACTGTACACTTGAAGAAGCCCAGATGGCAAAACCGTATATGTACATGTGACAGGCTGAGTAAAAGTAACAACAGATCAGAAAATGAATGTGTACCTTTTTTTCCCAGACTGTCTCCAGTACAGCCAAACTCCCTGCCAACCAGTCCCTGTCCTCCCGCATCAAGTCAGGCTTCGCTGCTGCACTCGGGGTGTCTGAGAACAACATTCATGTCATCAACACGGTGAGACTTTTATGATTATGTTTACCTTTGCAGAAGGAAAACATACTGTTTTTGCTCTGTATCTTCTTCCTCTTCTTCTCCAAACAAATAAGGTCAATGAGCAGGACAAGAGGGTTAAATAATGTTGCAAGTGCCATGCAGAACTGAGTTTAAGAGGGGCTGCAAATTCACCATATATATAATATATTTGAGTAAGAATAAACAAAGCAGGAGTTTGTTAAGCTGGACCAATATTATCGAGAAGGTAAACATGATGCATTTGCAAACCATTTCTACTTTGTGTGTTTATGTTTATGTTGTTCTTGTTAAATGTCTAATATCTAATGCTACACGTGTTCTCTTGGTGCTGATTTGCACTTGGTTCAGTTTAGAGTCAAATTGTCTCTGTGTGTATTTAACTCTTGGTGCCTTATTTAAAGTTATCATAGATATTTAGGGCTCAAAATATTACCTGCATTTTGCAGGTAAAATTCTGTGTGCAGGTATTTCTGATGTCTAGGTGCATGTGGATTTTTATTTCTTGCATTGACTGTTCCACCTATAAAGTATATAAAAGAAATAATGGCGGTGGTTTCTAAAGAGTTTTTAGTACTTCATTTTTAGTACATTCATATACTTGACCCATTTTTTCTTTGTATTGTGTTTCTAGCATTAAACAATTCAGAAGGTGATAATGTGCATTTACGTTGTCATACTTCATTAAGAAATGTAGCGTGGTAGATTTTTTTGACATTTATGAGGAAGTGAGCACGCCCACGTTTAATCATACCTGATAATGGCCCTCCCACATTCTCTGTCCTTGGTTAATGCAGGGCTAAAAATACTGGGTTCATTTGCAGGTTAGTTGGGCAGGCTACATTGTATTGAAGATGTAATATGCAACTTAATGCTCCTGTCGATTTTAAACTAATATTCACTTTTAAATTTAACTATAGTTTTAAATTTTATGAATGTATGTAGTTTGTTGCAACATGATGTTAGAATAAGCCTCGCAATTCAGCCATCATAGCTGCCAGGAGGCTTGTGTGTACATTATTTCTTGTTTTTTGTAATAAACCATTCTACTACTACTACTTCTAGTAGAAGTTCTACTAACTGTACTGCACTGGTCCATGTGCTGGCCTAAGCTCTGAGTGGTGCAGGTAAAATTTGTCTTGTGCAGGTAATTTTCAATGTTACAAGCACCAGTGCAGGGAGCTAGGAAAAATTAGAAAGTATTCCAAGTCCTGTTAGTGTTAGAGATATACCCATCTGCATTTTGCAGAGATATTTTTAACAATGCAGAAAAATTTGTAATTTTGCAGGCTTAGAAAATCAGGCTAGTGGTTCAATGGCCTTTAAGATCGAGCTTTTGTGTTTACTACTGACTCTATACTATAGAAGTAATTTTCCATGTACATTTATCTATCAAATTGCATGTCAAATATTAGCCATCATGCAGTATAATTGTATATGCCATGGGTTTAGATCTGGACTTTTATTTTGACATTCTGCAATATTGTAGCACACTGATAATATGTCTGCACATTGATAGTATTTCTACCACTGACTTGGGTTCCCACTGCCTGTAATGCTGGTATGGTTGTTCGGTCTCCTTGGGTTCCCAAGTTGCCTGCGTCATCACTCAAGACGATTTCTCAGATGTAAGGAAGACGCCTTCAAGGATGTTGTCAAGGTTAAGGTGTTATTGGAGGACGTTGCCTGAGGAAGTCTGAGCCTGATCAATGGCTCCTTTGTCGACGTAGGTTTGGTCGTGGGTTCAGGGTTAACAAGATCAGGCCTAGGAAAAAAAATGTTGCGTTTCCTGTTTCAGTCCTGAAAAAAATTACGCTTGATGGGAAGGGATTATCTTTTTTTTTTTTAGACTTCAGTGATATCTATATAGTGATCCAACTTATACATTAATTTGTACAATACAGTTTAACAAAGTAAAAGTTGCATGAGAACACTTTTATTTTCAATGTCAATGTTAGAAAACCGATTGTACAACATTTTATCACTCAGGTGTCAGATCATGGAGTTAGAAAAGGTCGACCAGCTCAAAAAATTTAATGTTATTTATGTCCCTTGCAGGGGTCCACCCCAAAATAAGCTAGGGTCGGCAGGTTTTTCTAGAGTCGGTCAGGAGACAGGAAACACGACATTTTTTTCCTATGCCAGAGCCTGATCTATGGTACCTTTGTCGACTTAGGTTTTGTCGTGGGTTCAGGGTTAACAAGCTCGGCGAACGTCAGTAGAGCACATTGGTTTAGATTGATCATCGTTAAGGAGCCTTCTAAGGTTATGAAAGGGTGTTGTACTCAATCTGAGGTTGCGGGGCCTAATCAGTCGGTCCTTGGCTGATGGAGGATTTGTTACTGGCTTCAAGGTAACAAATTGTGGTTAACAACGTACTCTGTACGTCAGTGAAGCACTAGTAAACACACTCGTTTAGATTGATTATCGTTGAGCTTTTTGAGGTTATCAAAGGATGTTGTAGTCAGACTGAGGTTCTAGGACCTAATCAGTCGGGCCTTTGCTGATGGATTATTTGTTGTTGGCCTTCAAGGTAGCATTAGTTGTGGATACAATGTACATCAGTGAAGCACTAGTAAACACATTCGTTTAGATTGATCATCGTTAAGGAGCTTTCTAGGGTTATCAAAGGGTGTTGTACTCAGGATGAGGTTCTGGGGCCTAATCAGCCCTGGTCCTTGGCTGATGGAGGGATTGTTGTTGGCTTCAGGGTATACTAACAAACTGTGGTTAACAACGTACGTCACTATAGTGAAGCACTAGTAAAAACATTCGTTTAGATAGATCATCGTTAAGGAGCTTTCTGGGGTTATGAAAGGGTGTAATGTACTCAGGATGAGGCTCTGTGGCCTAATCAGTCTTGGCTGATGGAGGATTTGTTACTGGCTTCAAGGTAACAAACTATGGTTAACAGCGTATGTCAGTGAAGCACTAGTAAACACATTCGTTTAGATTCATCGTTGAGCTTTTTGAGGTTATCAAAGGATGTTGTAGTCAGACTGAGGTTCTGTGGCCTAATCAGTCTTGGCTGATGGAGGATTTGTTACTGGCTTCAAGGTAACAAACTATGGTTAACAGCGTACGTCAGTGAAGCACTAGTAAACACATTCGTTTAGATTGATCATCGTTGAGCTTTTTGAGGTTATCTATCAAAGGATGTTGTACTCAGGATGAGGTTCTGTGGCCTAATCAGTCTTGGCTGATGGAGGATTTGTTACTGGCTTCAAGGTAACAAGCTGTAGTGAACAGCGTACGTCAGTGAAGCACTAGTAAACACATTTGTTTAGATCGTCATAAATGAGCTTTCTAAGGTTATGAAAGGGTGTTGTACTCAGGATGAGGTTCCAGGGCCTAATCAGTCGGTCCTTTGCTGATGGTGGATTTGTTGTTGCCTTCAGGGTAACAAGCCATGGGTAAAACATATGTCAGTACAGTGAAGCAGTACGTAGTAAACATATTCGTTAATACTATAGATTGATCATCGTTTAGGAGCTTTGTAAGGTTATGAAAGGGTGTTGTACTCAGGATGAGGTTCTGGGGCCTAATCAGTCGGTCCTTGGCTGATGAAGGTTTTGCTGTTGGCTTCAGGGTAACAAACCATGGATATGACGTAGGTCAGTGAAGCACTAGTAAACACATTCGTTTAGATTGATCATCGTTGAGCTTTTTGAGGTTATCTATCAAAGGATGTTGTAGTCAGGATGAGGTTCCAGGGCCTAATCAGTCTTGGCTGATGGAGGATTTGTTACTGGCTTCAAGGTAACAAGCCGTGGATATGACGTAGGTCAGTGAAGCACTAGTAAACATTTTCATTTAGATTGATCATCATTAAGAAGCTTCATTTGGTTATGAAAGGGTGTTGTACTCAGGTTGAGGTTCTGTGGCCTAATCAGTCATGTCTTGGCTGATGGTGGATTTGTTGTTGGTTTCAGGGTAACAAGCCATGGGTACGGCGTAGGTCAGTGAGGCACTAGTAAACATTTTCATTTAGATTGATCATTGTTAAGGATCTTCATAGGGTTATCAAAGGGTGTTGTACTCAGTATGAGGTAGCTTGGTCTGATCAGTGACAGGTCTTGGCTGATGGAAGATTTGTTGTGGGCTTCAGGGTAACAAGCAGTGGGTACAACGCAAGGCTCTAGCAAGTGCAAAAACATTTTCCGTCAGTCCAGGTTCGAGTTCAGACCTGGGGGGAGAGTGATCGGGGGGGGGTGAATGTTGGATTTTCAAGCCTTTAAAAATGCAATTTCCCACATTTTTAGAGGCAAATCATGGGGTTAAGAATGGTTGTTGGTGGTCCTTTGGATTTTTTAAATACTTTTACCCAATTTTGTCAATTTTGTCCATCAAGGTTGACGGATTGGTTTAAATGAGGCTGCTTAGCCTAATTAATCGGTCCTTTGCTGATGGAGGATCTGTTGTTGGCTTCAAGGTAACAAGTTGTGGGTACAATGTACGTCAGTGAAGCACTGATAAACACATTCATTAAGCATTAGTTGTGGATGACATTACGTACGTCTGTGAAGCACTAGTAAACATTTTCATTTAGATTGTTCGTCGTTAAGGAGATTTTTGAGGTCATGAAAGGGTGTTGTACTCAGGTTGAGGTTCTGTGGCCTAATCAGTCATGTCTTTGCTGATGGAGGATCTGTTGTTAGCTTCAGGGTTACAAGCTATGGGTACAACGTACGTCAGTGGAGCACTAGTAAACACATTCGTTTAGATTGATGATCGTTGAGCTTTTTGAGGTTATCAAAGGATGTTGTAGTCAGGATGAGGTTCTGGGACCTAATCAGTCGGTCCTTTGCTGATGGATTATTTGTTGTTGGCTTCAGGGTAACGAACTGTAGGCACAATGTACGTCAGCACTGGTAAAGCAACTTCCTGGACTAACTAACTACTTCAGTTATAAAAGAAGTTGGTGCCTTGAACATGATTGGAAATGTAAGATTTGACATTGTTGCCCCTATTCCTTGTGTTAAAGAAACATATGTTTATTGTGTTGATTAGAAACTGTTAGTCTCTGTCCTTGGTGCTGAATGACATTGAAAAAGAGGTTACACATGTTTTACTTTTTCCCATGGTTAGGTCATTGGTTGCATTAGAATTTTGCCTGTTGCCTGTTGCAGAGGAAGTCTTTTCTGACATAACATTTGGAAAAATTGTAAGTGGAATGTTAAACTTATGTATATTGCGAATATAACCTTATATGTGATGTCGAAGTGCTATGCACAAGACATTACAAGTTTCGCTCAGGTGCAGTTCAATCATGCTGACGTGCCTTGAAAATCACAGCCCTGTGATGTCACACCCCTAGATAACTTGTTCCCGCCCTGCTGTCATACAGTGTTATCTGAATCCGTTCTGTCTGCCCTGGTCCTGTGATGTTACACCCCTAGATAACTTGTTCCGGCCGTGCTGTCATACACAGTTATCTGAACCCGTTATGTCTGCCCTGGTCCTGTGATGGCACACCCCTAAAAAACTTGTTCCCGCCCTGTGCTGTCATACACAGTTATCTGAACCCGTTCTGTCTGCCCTGGCCCTGTGATGTTACACCCCTAGATGACTTGTTCCCGCCCTGTGCTGTCATACACAGTTATCTGAACCCGTTCTGTCTGCCCTGGTCCTGTGATGTTACACCCCTAGATGACTTGTTCCCGCCCTGTGCTGTCATACACAGTTATCTGAACCCGTTATGTCTGCCCTGGTCCTGTGATGTTACACCTCTAGATAACTTGTTCCCGCCTGTGCTGTCATACACAGTTATCTGAACCCGTTCTGTCTGCCCTGGTCCTATGGATGCCTAAGCACTTCCGGAGAGCTGTCAGCTCAGAGATTACATCAAACCTAACTAGACTGTATATGGGCCCCGATTCTGGGTGTATGTGAACCTTAGTGCACCCAAATTTGAAGCTGTGCACCCATTTTTTTCAAATATTTTTGTAGGTATTTTTGTACATATCAAATGTATACTATTTTATGCAGGATATTCTTGGCATCTTTGATGTAGTACTTGTTTAAGATTTTGAAGTTAGTTCCCATTTCAAGCTCAGAAGAGAAGCAGTAAGATCTGTAATTAGGTTTTGCTTCATATGGTGCGCCCCAATTTTTTTTTTTTTGTGCACGTAATTTTTTAGGTCGGGTGCAGCAGTGCACCTATTCCCAAAAATGAATTTTGAGCTCTAATATATATACATATTTCAGTTCATTCAGAACCAGAATCTAATTTTTTTTTTGCAAATCATGAAAAAAATGAAGAGGCAAATCTGAGAACCAACAAATTAAGTTGGTGTGGCCTGTTGAAGGTCTTTTTAAAACAATAAACAACAATTAACTTATATGGGCCCCAGTTCTGGCAAAATAGCTCGGTGTCAACAATGGTGATTCATAGTCACTTGAGAGGCATGTTTGTGATTCTTTTAATAAACACGGAGGGACAGATTCTTTGGAGCACATTTCTCATGAAGTACATTTATGTTCAATTCTCATTTCAATTCAATTCTTTTTAAATAATATCAACCTTGCAGACATACATATAATGTTGCCTGAATGACATTAATATTTACATTCAAAATAAACACATATATACATCCCAGTCATAACAAGTACCATCCTGATTATACAGTCTGTTTGTAGAGTCTGATGGACTAATGTAGGAAATCCTAAAGTCTTTTTGTTCTGGCTGGGGGATGGAGATGGTGTTTTTGTTTCTGAGTGAATGTCAGTAGCTGATGATCTAGAGACTAAATGTTGACTAAATATACATTTGTCCTAGGCTCTGCACAAATTGTAGTCACACATAATAAATGATTTCATTCTTTGCATGGTTTTCTGAAACATGTGTTTAACTTATTATATATCTTCAAAGAGATAAAACCCATTAATAATGGGTTCAAAATCATATCCAGTTGCTTGAGTAACTGATTTTTGGCCCATTGATCCAGTTGCTTGTCAATGAGTATCTGATTTTTGGCCCATTGATAATACCTTGGCAGATGCATAATTCAGCTGAAATGTCTTTGTGTCAACAAAATTACAAGCCTGAGTGAATCATTCTACATGTTTAACAAGCTACTTATTAAGAGGCCTTTTTTCCTGCATTCTCAGGAGCTATTTTGATGAATATCATCCACAACCATTTGAATCTAAATTGTTGGGGCTTAGGTCCTTGTTTTAATTCTGAGATATTGAATTAAAAAGCAGGATTTTTTTCTCAGTCAAAAAAGGTGTCTGTCCTTGGTGCTGAATAACGCTATATGTTCACTGGTGTCAGCATGGTGTTGTTTAAGAGCTTTTGTGTTTACTACTGACTCTATTGTACTAGCAGTTTTCATGTATTGTTCAAATTGCATGTTAAAATGTTTGCCAACATGCAATTTATATATATATATCATTGTTTTAGGTCTGGACTTATAAGCGTGTACCATACGTATATGCAGATAGTATTTCTGAATTGTAGAACAAAGTTTTGACAATCTGCAATATTGCAGAGCACTGAAAAAAAGTATTTCTACCACTGGTATGAGAAACGGGGCACTGGTTTGGAGGCGCACTTACGATAATTCAGCCTGTCCCAATGATTGACTGAAATAAGCAAAATAGCTTTCTATGTGTTTCAGTCTTTATGGTAATGGTTGATAATGACAATCCATGGCTATTCTATTTTAGATGGTATGTAGATTGTATATAATATTGTGTTTGTTTAAATTATCTTCATTTTTAATCAACCCTTTGTAAAAATAGCACAATTCAGGACAATTGGTAATTTGTAAAAAATAGCACAATTCTGGGGTGCATTAGCAAATCCTTGCTTTTGTACAATTGTTTCGACTTCCAAAAAATTGTCTTCACTCTAGTTGCACATCAACCTATAGTTTGTGCTTATAAACCTGCATTTCTCCTCTGGTCTCTCAGTCACTGATGAAAGATAGTGGATACTAGCTGAAACGTCTGGCCGTTTCCAATATCATATCCAATTGCTTGAGTAACTGTTTTTTGGTGAATGACTTAAAATTGACGAGAAACGAGTTGCTGGTTTGGATGCGCCCTCATGATAATTCAGGCTGTCCCCAAGGCCAGCATTCTTCGGAGTTATTTTGGTAAATACCATCCATTTGAATCTGAATTCTTGTCCATGTTGTAATTCTGAAATCTTGATTTGAAAAGCAGCATTTTTGATCACTCGAAAAAATATTGTATATGTCCTTGGTGCTGAATTATGTTGTATAAATATTTTCAGCGATTCCAGCTGTATGTACTGAATGCAGAGCACTGAAAAAAATTCTACCACTGGTATGAGAACCGATGCGCTGGTTTAGAAGCGCCCTGCCGATAACTCAGCCTGTCCCCCATGACTGCCCACCACCCACACACCCGCATCACTTCCTGTGCTGAATTACCGGACTCACCCACACACGGCACAGGGGTGTTCTCTGTCTGATAGCAATGTGAAAACAAGCAAAATCACTCTTTTCGTCATCAAAATTACTCCCCGACCCACGTCTTTAGATAGCATAGTCTGTTTCTGACACCATACACGATAAGCGGTGCTATAAAGTGTCCGGGACATAATTTTATTCTACAAGTGGTTCTTTGGCCACCCCCGCTGTTTCACCCGATCCTGTTCATTCAGTATTTTGTTGCCTGGCTGAGATTTGGTGCCTGTGGTAACCAGCAAGCAGGAATTTGGCTCATTCAGGACCACATCGGGATTCTTTTTATAATCTGTGTCTCGAATTGTCTTCCTGGAGTTTACATCTGAGAAGCTATTTTCAGCTATTATTTGGATTTGAGGAGTACAAGACAGGTTCATGTGAGTACAAATGTCAGTATAGTTTGAGACATATCTGTAACAGTAACTCACACCAGATAGGAAGGGAGGTCCTTTTTACAATAATCCTTGTCTCAAAGCTCCTTTCTGGAGTTTGTGTCTTAGTTCCTGTTCTCTTAGCTATTCTCTGAGGTTTGTGGACTACAAGTACAATACAGGTTCATGTGAGTACAGATGTACAAATGTAGCTTTAGACATTTCTTGATATGTGTAACAGTAAAGTAGGCTACACTGACAGGTCCTTCCGACAGTAACCAGCAAGCAGGAATTTGGCTCATTCAGTGCCACATCGGGGGGTGCTTCTTATTATAACCTCTTAAATCGTCTTCCTGGATTTTGCATCTAAGCAGCTGTTTCCAGCTATTCTTTGGTTTTGAGGACTATAACAATACAGGTTCATGTGAGTACAAATGTCAATATTATCTGTAACAGAAACTCAGACCAGATAGGAAGGTCCTTCTTTAGTTACTATAATCTCTGTCTCAAAGCTCCTACCTGGAGTTTGTATCTAAGGTGCTGTTTTTAGCTTTTCTTTGATTTTCAGGACAGTACAATACAGATTCATGTGAGTACAGATGTACAAATGTAGCTTTAGACATTTCTTGATATCTGTAACAGTAGCCCAGACCATATAGAGAGGTCCTTCTTACTATTATCTCTGTCTCAAATTGTCTTCCTGGAGTAACAACTAAGGTCTCAGCTATTCTTTGGTTTAATTTGAGGAGTACAATACAGGTTCATGTGAGTACATAATTATGTACAAATGTAGCTTTAGACATTTCTTGATATATTTAACAGTAAACTAGGCCACATTACTGACAGGTCCTTCCTACAGTAACCAGCAAGCAGGAATTTGGCTCATTCAGTGACACATCGCAAGGTGCTTCTTTTTATAATCTCTGTCTAAAATTGTCTTCCTGGACTTTACATCTAAGCAGCTGTTTCCAGCTATTCTGTGGTTTTGAGGACTACAACAATACAGGTTCATGTAAGTAAAGATATCAATATCATCTGTAACAGAAACTCAGACCAGATAGGGAGGTCCTTTTTACTATAATCTCTGTCTCAAAGCTCCTTCCTGGACTTTACATCTAAGCAGCTGTTTTCAGCTATTCTTTGATTTTCAGGACAGTACAATACAGATTCATGTGAGTACAGATGTACAAATGTAGCTTTAGACATTTCTTGATATCTGTAACAGTAGCCCAGACCATATAGAGAGGTCCTTCTTACTATAATCTATGTCTCAAATTGTCTTCCTGGAGTAACAACTAAGGTCTCAGCTATTCTTTGGTTTAATTTGAGGAGTACAATACAGGTTCATGTGAGTACATAATTATGTACAAATGTAGCTTTAGACATTTCTTGATATCTGTAACAGTAGCCCAGACCATATAGAGAGGTCCTTCTTACTATTATCTATGTCTCAAATTGTCTTCCTGGAGTAACAACTAAGGTCTCAGCTATTCTTTGGTTTAATTTGAGGAGTACAATACAGGTTCGTGTGAGTACATAATTATGTACAAATGTAGCTTTAGACATTTCTTGATATATTTAACAGTAAACTAGGCCACATTACTGACAGGTCCTTCCTACAGTAACCAGCAAGCAGGAATTTGGCTCATTCAGTGCCACATCGCAAGGTGCTTCTTTTTATAATCTCTGTCTAAAATTGTCTTCCTGGACTTTACATCTAAGGAGCTGTTTTCAGCTATTCTGTGGTTTTGAGGACTACAACAATACAGGTTCATGTAAGTACAAATGTCAGTATTATCTGTAACAGAAACTCAGACCAGATAGGGAGGTCCTTTTTACTATAATCTCTGTCTCAAAGCTCCTTCCTGGACTTTACATCTAAGCAGCTGTTTTCATGAGCTATTCTTTGATTTTGTGGACCTCAATACAGATTCATGTGAGTACAGAATCGATGTACAAATGTAGCTTTAGACATTTCTTGATATCTGTAACAGTAGCCCAGACCATATAGAGAGGTCCTTCTTACTATAATCTCTGTCTCAAATTGTCTTCCTGGAGTTTAAAACTAAGGTCTCAGCTATTCTTTGCTTTAATTTGAGGAGTACAATTGGTTCAGGTTCATGTGAGTACAGATGTACAAATGTAGCTTTAGACATTTCTTGATATGTGTAACAGTAAACTAGGCCACATTGCTGACACCTGTCCTTCCTACAGTAACCAGCAAGCAGGAATTTGGCTCATTCAGTGACACATCGGGAGGTGCTTCTTATTATAACCTCTTAAATCGTCTTCCTGGGCTTAACGTCTAAGCAGCTGTTTTCAGCTATTTTTTAATTTGAGGACTACAATACAGGTTCATGTAAGTACAGATATCAATATCATCTGTAACAGACTCAGACTAGATAGAGAGGTCCTTCTTACTATAATCTCTGTTTAAAATCTTCTTGGAGTTTGTAACTAAGGTGCTGTTTTCAGCTATTCTTGGCTTTGAGGACTACAATACAGGTTCATGTGAGTACAGATATCAATATTATCTGTAACAGAAAACTCAGACCAGATAGAGAGGTCCTTCTTACTATAATCTCTGTCTAAAATCGTCTTCCTGGAGTTTACAACTAAGGAGCTGTTTTCAGTTATTCTTTGGTTTTGAGGACTACAATACAGGTTCATGTAAGTACAAATATACTTAGTAGTACCCAAGACATTTCTTGATATGTGTAACAGTAAACTAGGCCACATTACTGACAGGTCCTTCCGACAGTAACCAGCAAGCAGGAATTTGGCTCATTCAGTGCCACATCGGGGGGTGCTTCTTATTATAACCTCTTAAATCGTCTTCCTGGATTTTGCATCTAAGCAGCTGTTTTCAGCTATTCTCTGGTTTGAGGACTACAACAATACAGGTTCATGTAAGTACAAATGTCAGTATAGTTTGAGACATATCTGTGTAACAAATCTCTGTCTCAAATCTCTGTCCTGGAATTTACATCTGTTTTCAGCTATTCTCAGGTTTGAGGAGTACAGGTTCATGTAAGTAGTTTGAGACAGTTCTTGATATCCGTAACAGTAAACTAGGCCTCACTGGTATGTCCTACTTAAAGTAATCTCACTCTCAAACCTTTCTCCTGGTGATCACATCTACCAAGCTGTTCAGCTAGAGGTTTGAGGATTACAATTAGGAATACAGTTTGTGTATCTATTAATAGGTCTTAGGTGTTCAGTACTTTGAGGCACGTTTTTTACATCTGTGACAGTAAACTAGGCCACATTGAGAGGTCTTTTGTATTATAATTGCTATCTCCAAAAATAATTTTCTACCTGGTGTGCACAGCTAATTTATCAGCTACTTAGTCTTAAAGCTTGCAGTACAGGTGCATGTATAGTACTGGGTATTTGGTTTATTTATTTATTTATTAACAGGGTTTAAAATACTTTTTTTTTCCAGGTTGCCCGGGCGGCAACCTGGGTCAAAAGCCAGGTTGCCCCATCAGGATTTCAGGTTGCCCCATTTCAAAGGATCTGGATTCTTCAAATCTGCTACCCAATATCCATTATCCTTTCTTTTTATCAATTAATAGGTTTGTTTATCAAGTAGCAAACACAACAGCTGTCAAACATCATCGTTTATTCAAAAATGCTACCTTCACATCTCCGACTCTGAGCCGGAAGAACTGCTGGTTTCATCATCTGCCTCGTCCTGCCTGGGCCTTCTTCCATAAACACCCAGAGCTCTCTCAATATGACCAATCCACCTTGTACTTAGGGATGCGGACCTTAACCCACGTTCAGGTTCTGGACTCATAACCAGAGGTTTAGGTTCAGGTCCGTACCTGAAGGATGAACTGAACTGAACTGAACCGTACCTTATGATTCCGGACCTAAACCCATGGCAATGCAGTTACACCAGCATAACTCGAGCAACTTGGCTAAATTAAGATGAAAACTCTTTAATAAATACTTCTATCAAAGAGTCAAAGACAGAAAGATTGAAGTAAACTCAAACTTGTCTTGTGTTATTCACTGGTAAGTTCTGACACAGCCGTGCAACTACTGAGTACTGTTAGCACCCTTAATTTTGAAAAAATTGGGCATAGGTTCCCCGGATGACCCCTAACCGGGGGCCAACGGTGCTTCCACAAGTTCAACAAGTGAAAAATACATGATACAAAATGTACATGTATTTACTACCTGGAACTTGGAGCAAGTAGGTGTTACCAACATCTTAATAAACTAAACCAAATATAACTATTATATTAAAGCTAGTAGTAGTAACCCTATCATATCCCAAACAAAATCACATATTGACACAGCTGAACAAATAAAATTGTGATTATGTCTATGAGACTCCTACTCAAAAACTGGTAGGCATGATCATATTAAATCTCTAATGTCTAATATATGTCTAATATATGTCTAATATATGTCTAATATACTTAATATATGTCAAGTCCTTCACAGCATCCAACCGCACATTCTAAGAAACAACTATGCTAGAAACCAATAAATTTGAAAAATTTCACAGTAATGTTTGAAAATTAACCTTCTAAAAATATGAGTGAATTTTTATTTCTGTTGTTGCCAAAAAATAATTTCAAGCGTTTAAAGCATCGTTTTTATAGCACATTGCAATATCCTGTACGTTTGGATGCTAACTTGACCTTTGACCACTTTTGTTGTCAACATGTGTCGGCCATGTTGGCCATTATTTCTCAGTCTTTCGAGCTGGTTTTTTGGACAAATTTCAACCGTTTCAAACATTTCACGGCCTCAAAAACTCATAAAACGGGGAAACTAAGGTATAGTTGTTATTTTCATGCGTGACATTTCTTCTGGGGATGGATTATTTTTCCGCGGAACCGCCGAAAACTTCACGCGCACAGCCGGCAGGATAGCGGCTCGATCCACGCCGCTCGGCCGAAGAAA
This sequence comes from Branchiostoma belcheri, assembly GCF_001625305.1. Taxonomy (NCBI): domain Eukaryota; kingdom Metazoa; phylum Chordata; class Leptocardii; order Amphioxiformes; family Branchiostomatidae; genus Branchiostoma; species Branchiostoma belcheri. Next base: position 284,721 of record NW_017804509.1, read on the forward strand.
ATTCGAATGACGAACATATTTATCGGGGAAATATTGGAATTAAATCCTTACGCGCACGCTGTTATTTGAGTAGAGGGACTGCTCACGTGCAGGCCGGCAGGCCGAGGCGGGATGTTATCAGGCGGGACCGCGGCACTGTTTATTTCAGAAGCCGCTGGCCGTAAACCCAGCCGCTGTAAAAATAACTTGCGCTCCGGGCAACCTGGCTTTCCGAATAAGTCTCGCACAGAAAAAATTACTTGCGCGGCGAGACTGCGAGACCGGGTATTTTAACCCCTGATTAAGATTTACCACATTTGTGGAAGGATTGACATAACAGGTGACTATCACCTTTTCAAAGATGTCAACCCCGAGATTAGACTGCAAGGTTTGAACCACTCACACCGGGAAGGTCCCCTACTCTTTTCGATAAGTGCGGTGGGTTCTTTAACGTGCGTGGGGTGTGGCTCTCCCAAACACGGGACCTCCATTTAACGTCCTATCCAAGGGACGTCCCTAGCCGAAGCTAAGTACTCATTTTCACCTGAGTGAAGTGAGGAAAGTCGTGTAAAGCACCTTTCCCAAGGGTACAACGTCGGGGCGCATGTTCGGACTTGTTCGGGTACGACCCGGAATCGAACCCGGGTCTCCCCGTTTCATAGTCCAGTGATGTACCACTACACCACACGACGCCACACAATGGTTGTCCTTTAAACTGTGTGGCATCTTTAAACATGAGTAACTGTGACTCAGGCAAGCCTAAAACATGTAGGTCCACTCTACAGTAAGAGCTATTACATTAGACCTTCTACTCTCAGTGAAGGATATTAACATCTATCTTCAGAATCTTTCTGAGCTCAAGACTTATTGAAGGAAAGCAATATTGCCAGTGCATGTAATGCCCTGTAAGTACAGTACTCAGTATTTTGGCTGTCTGGTAAAATTGTGAATCATTTTGGAGAAGAAGAAAATGGCTGATGATTCAAACCACATTTTTTTGTCATTCCAGACTCTTTTAAGGGCTTGAATCTGAAATTCTATTGTGAAATTGAAAATTTCAAGCAGGTTATGCAACAGTTTTTTTTATGATTATTCCTTACACATAGATGTTAAGAATATGCAGTATAGAGGTACCTATACATGTAGATACCCTAAACAAATATGTGCACTGTTCCAATTTTTGTTGCATAAACATAAACAATTTTGTGCATCTTATAGCCTTAGGATATGAAAATGGTTTTCTGATCTATATTATACTAGTATTTATCATACATGATAGTTGTTTCTTCCTTTTTACACTTACAAATGTTATGTACACAAGATGGAGCATTCATTGAGTAGAATTTTTAGAAGTACCATCCAGTGCCTGTCCCTGGTGCTGAATTCCTGGTGGTTGTTAGTATGGCTTTCCACTGTTGCCACTTTGGACAGTGGTGTAGGAACTGGCTGTGATTCCATTCAGATGATGATGTAAATGGTAGTAGCTCATTAGAAATGATACTCTAGCCTTTTTGGTGACTTTTTGATGCTAATTGTGAATTCAGGGAGCTCAACGAGGTGCTTGTTACTAATAGTGTGGGTAGTAAAGCTAATGTCTGTGTATTTTGTTTAGATTTCCAAATGACAAGCGCTAAATACATTGTCAAACTGTATCTGTAATAACTAACATCTTAAATATTTTAATGTCTTTTTTGGTCATTCAGCTTCTCATCACCAGTATAGATAATTTTGAGGGGTACATGAATATGCTAATAGTTGTCTATTTAGTTTTGCTTTGTTCATTTTTCTATTTATTTATTGGTGTGGCTGTTCATACACCAGACATAGTCAGGGCAGCCCAACTAGCAAGTAGCATGCTTAACTTTGCAACATTTCCCACCCCCATAAACCAAATGGTTCATCCCTAATGCCTTCTTTATTCTGATACAACCATGCCCAATTTTTTTTAAAAATAACTGTATTTTCTTCAAATAACTTCCTTCCAAAGAACTGATCAGGGCAAAGCATAGAAAGAGGAAATGATATATATTAAAAAAAGTCTGTCTTGGTCATTTAGCTTTCTTTTTATCTTTGTTATGGATATTTTTGAGATGTTCTGCTAATCAATATATGAAATAATGTTCAAGATGTCCACCCCCATAAAACCTAATAGTTCATCCCTAACGCCATCTTTGTTCTGATTGGCCAGACTGGCAGCCATGCCATCAAGATGTGGATGACGGATGAAGAGCAACGCCCCCTAGCTGCTACTGATATTATTGCACTGCTGGATGTGGATCTGCTCAGCTTCTATCTGTCTGGCCTGCAGGTGGAGTCCATTCTACCACAGGTGGGGACAGGACTGCTTTTTTTTTAAAACAGTGTATTGTGTAGTTCCAGTTTCTTTATTTAATATCCAGCCGCCCCCCAAAAAGGGAGGGGCCACTATAGCTGGATGGCAGACTTTGTGTTACACAGACTACATTAGTGTTTCAATAGTTTGTGCTTATAAACCTGCATTTCTCCTCTGGTCTCTCAGTCACTGAGGAAAGGTAGTGGATGCTACCCGAAACGTCTGACCGTTTCTAAAATCATATCCAGTTGCTTGTCAATGAGTAACTGTTTCTTGGCGTACATCAGTGTTGACTAGTTCTGCCAGCTCATTTTAGTGATGCTGAAGAAGAGTGATGGATGTCACTTGTAATGTTCAAAAGTAATCTTACTAGCATAGGGTTTGAATTGTCTATGAGTATATATGGGGTAAAATTGTCTTATTGAAAATTATTGAAAATAAGGAGAGTGGCAAAAGAGAAATCATAGTACTATGTATTACCTACTCATGACCTCAATAATACAAAAGACACTTTGATAGCATTATTTTTAATTCAAATATTGCTCTAAATGTACATCATAGAGAGATTCTAGATAGGACTCTAGGAGGAAATGTGAAAATATAAAAAATAATTTAAATTGGAACTGCATTACAATAAAATTGGCAAAAAAATCAAAGCAGGCAATGCAACCTCATTGACAATCTGCATCTCATTTTCCTTCCCAGAATTCGTACCTTCGCTCCAGCTACCACCGAGGATTGTGGGAAGGGAACTACCTGCCCTTCATGGTCGCCGCGGCAGCAGCAGTGCTGGCATGCATCGTCGTCACCATGGTGAGTTGCCATGGTAACGGGTGATACCAATTCGTGGGTGCCTGACCGAGTTTTTGATGGTGATCTTTGACAATACTGTAACTTTTTCCTGTAAAAGTGGCCCACCTGCTGCTCCTCTGAGGGAATTAAGTACTAAGTGATCAGTTTTTTTGCACATTGATGCACTTGATGCCTGCGGATGATTGATTGATGTAATATGAGCGCTGTTGCTGTTTTGGCGGAAGAAGCTTCACCGTAGTTGTATATGTTGCTATGGAAATATGTTACTATAGACCCTTTGGCCTCCAGCTGGTGTAATCACAGATTTGTTTGGACAATTTTTACCGAACTGTAAGTAAACGCAAGAGGATAGATATTTCGTTCCCAGTGTCATTTTTCTCAGTGTCATGTGTTTGTTACAGTAACATCTTGAAAGTACACCATCACAAACTTTTGTGCAAAATGTTTTTCCAGGTGTACTTTTACGGAAAAAGGAACAAACCCTCCAAGAAAGGACATCCTGACCTTGACCAGATGTGCGTGTACCCGGGGGTCAAGCCCGTCGTCAAGACAACCAAGGTCATCCAGCCGGACAGCCCAAAGTCGACCCCTTCGTCTTCCGTCTCCGCCAGCCCATCCCCATCCCCAGCTTACAGAGGGTCACCCAAGGCAGGCAAGCCTAAAGGTCTACAGGAGAGGTAAGGGTTAGGGTTAGGGATAGGGTTAGGGTTAGGGTTAGGGTTAGGGTTAGGGTTAGGGTTAGGGGTAGGGGTAGGGTTGGGGTTAGAGGGTTAGGGTTAGGGTTAGGGTTGGGGTTGGGGTTTGGGTAAGGGTAAGGGTTAGGGTTAGGGTTAGGGTTGGGGTTAGGGTTGGGTAAGGGTTAGGATTAGGGTTAGGGTTAGGGTTAGGGATAGGGCTAGGGCTAGGGTAAGGGTTAGGGTTAGGGTTAGGATTAGGGTTAGGGTTAGGGTTAGGGTTAGGGATAGGGCTAGGGCTAGGGTAAGGGTTAGGGTTAGGGTTAGGGTTAGGGTTAGGGTTAGGATTAGGGTTAGGTTTAGGGTTAGGGTTAGAGGGCTAGGGTTAGGGTTAGAGGGTTAGGGTTAGAGGGTTAGGGTTAGAGGGTTAGGGTTAGGGTTAGGGTTAGGGGTAGGGTTAAGGGTAGGGGTAGGGGTAGGGGTAGGGTTGGGGTTAGAGGGTTAGGGTTAGGGTAAGGGTTAGGGTTCTAGGTTGGAATGTTTTTTGATTTGGTTGAAATTTATGTGTTTTTGTTGTCTTGCTGCAGGAGAGGCTCGAACGTGTCTTTGTCCATTGACTTGCCGATGCCTCCACTGTCTGCTGACTCCGTCAAATGTGGCACCCCGCCCAAGGAAAGGTGGGAATGCAGTGGGAGAACTACTTTTTTGCAGTGTTTTGGAATATTGCAGAATGTCCAAATTTTGTTCTGCAATTCGTGGTATCAAGTGTGAAAATTTTAGATCTGCAAAGTGTAAGGTAGCCCAAGGTAGCAAGCAATTTTTTTTGCAAAAAGGCACAATTCAAGGTACAGCTGCAACACTTTTTTATCAATGAACCATTAATTGACCATTGACTGAACATGACTAGTCTTGTAATCTTTGTCATCCATTCCCCCCCCCCCCCCAGTGTTGTTGATGAGCTGCTGCAGTCTGGGACCAGGAAGATGACACGCGCTGAGCTCAGACAGTCCATCCTGAACGCCAGGGCTCTGTATGGGGAGTTCTGGGTAGGTACAGTAGCACCCTTAATGTCAAGGCTCTGTATGGGAGTTCTGGGTGGGTACTGAAGCATGCTTAATTTCAAGGCTAAGTATGGGGAGTTCTGGGAAGGTACAGAAGCATCTTTAACGTCAAGGCTCTGTAATAAGGGGAGTTCTATATGTAGGTGTTTACAGAAGGATTTTGGATGTCTAGGCTCTGTATGGGGAGTTCTTGGTTTGTACAGGAGCCTTTTTGATGCCAAGGCTCTGTATATGGAATTCTTAATGGTTACAAAATTTCCAATTTATAGGCTCTGCTTGGGGAGTATTTTTGATAAGTTGATGTAAGGGTATGGAATATATATATATACATCAATTGCTGCTGTATTTAATGTAGTGTGCTTCTTGAACTTAGTAACTCACTATTCACAATGTTTTTTGCCTGCAGGAGATTCCCATGAACCACCCTGAGCAGGTGGAAGTTCCAGGCTGCGGAACAAAGAACAGATACAAGACCATCCTGCCAAGTAAGAACTCTCACAGTCTACTTAAGTCTTTACTTATTCCCTCATGACCTCAGTGAAAAGTGGCCTGCAGATTGATTTGAGCATCTCACGAGTAAAGAATTTTCAAACAAACAGACAAACAAACTGATGTGGGTGACAATGTGGTCAGAGATAGGGGGCACTAAAGACTTTTTGCAACTTAAAGAAACTCAGATTATTATACAATACAGTATAGGCATAGGAACTTTTATCTTACGCATATTTCTGTTAACATTCTAGATGCCCACTCCAGAGTGGTTCTTCCAGAGGTGGACAACGATATTCTCACTACTTACATCAATGCCAACTACATAAAGGTAAGTCATGATCAACATGGCAAGGTGAACTGTGCCTTAGGTTTGCTCTCACAAGCAGTGAGAAATACTGTCCTCGGCTGCCATCACAAAGAGGGGATGTCCACAGTAGAACACTTAGGAACAGTACGAAACTGACACACTGACAAATGCCTGAACACCGTATGCTAAACAGGACACTATCTCATTGTGTTCGTCTGCTAAATTACAGTAAAATGTTAATGTTACATATATCTTACAATTGACTTTTTTAAAAATATTTTCCAGGATTAAGACTTATCATTAAATCTTAATGTTAATGTCTAATGTTTAAGTCCTGATAATATTTCAAGGAAGTGTTGTGTTCAGAAACTGCACTAGTGCTGTAAGGTTTTTTTTTTATATTGAATAAAACATGCATCCTTTCTCTTGCTATTGTTACAAGACTGAAGAAGACACACGTCTTTCCTGATCAAAGGCTTTAGCTCAACTCTTTTATTCTAACTGCCCGGTTCTAGAGCCCCTTCCCTCAAACAGTGCTGGTATAGATCACCTGCTCGCACGTGTTCGAACAGGTGGCCGGCCCCACCCAAGGGAGGGACTAAGACCGTCTGTTACACTATCAAACTTTGTTTCCAGGGATATGATATGGAGGAGCGAGCGTACATTGCCACGCAGGGTCCGATGAACCACACGGTGACAGACTTCTGGCAGATGGTCTGGCACGAGAGAACTCCCATCATCGTCATGATTACAAAACTCACTGAGAAAAAAGAGGTACAGTACCGTAAGGCCACAATGACTTAATTTTATGGCATGACATTTGGATGACATCCTCTGAAGATCCCCAAGCTAGTGCTTATGGGTGAACAAAAAGAAATTCCAGCAAAAAAAAATGCTGCACAGGAATTCAAAGCTGGTATTATGAATTTGCAGTAGTAGCACATAGTGACTTTTACATTAAGCCAATCCTGTATTCAAGAAGTGAAGAAAGTGACACTAGTGTGGTAGCCAAGCATCACTACAATTCTAAGAGTCAGGTCTTCCAAACTACTATCACTTCTATAACTACCTTTTTGTACACTCAGGTCTACCACAGGTCATCCATAAAATTTACTTCCAGTGGCCTGAATACAACTTTGAGACTTTATGTAGAAAATGCATTTGGCGTATCGCTCAAATCTTCCTGGACTTCTTAACACAGTGTTAAAACATAGTCAAAATGTTAACTTCACTGACCGATTTTTGTAAAAAAACTTGTAAGAATCTATATGAAGCAAGTTTTCCAACACAACAAAATGGAGTCACCCAAATTTCGACTGTACGACTCCAGTCTTTGTCAAGGAATGAACAATCCTTTTGTTGTGTTGGAAATTACAGTTTAAACTTACTTTATAATGTCTTCTACCAAGTTGAACACAGATGAACTTTCAAGATAAGATTGTAAGAATCTTTTCTGTTCATCACTACTTCAATGTTCACTGTTTTGCGCAGAAATGTGCCCACTACTGGCCTGACCTTGAGGACAGATATGGTGACATCGTGGTGTCTGTGAACAGGGTAGTGGAGCATGATGGGTACATCCTCAGACACTTCACACTCCAGGTAAGGTATAGTTGGGGACCAAAGCCAAGGTTCACAGCCCCTACACAGAGCCCCCTATATAGCTACACCCCAGCAAGTAAACAAGTTGGGGGAAAGGAGGATTGTCTTATGATGGTGCAGTATGGGCAGGGTATTCGGACTTAGCTGCCCTGCCCGGTCCACCTAAACCGCTGCCCGGTCCGGTCCGAGGCCGCTAATGGGGGTTTTGCGTATCCAAGCATTTCTCTTTTTCTGAGTGCGGTTGCGCCCCCTAGCGGAAAGCACCGGAAATGCAACAGTACACACAATAAAATCTACTGTAATTCTTGATTTGATAACGGTCACTTAATTATAGCGGTTTTAGCGGTCACTATTCCACCGCTAAATTTTCATGATCGCAACTTTTTTTACCACTTCCGCCCCCCTCCCTCTTGCCCCAAGCTCGTTACGGTACGATCGCAATCACGCTTCATTTCTTGACTACAACATGCACACAACGCACAGTACTAGTGCTTCACATAGGAACAAGCAAAACACTGATGTGCTTCCAGAAATAAAATATTTATTAAACATAAAGTAGTTCATATTTTTAACAATTATGCAGTGCTAAGCAAACCACAGTAAAAAAAAATCTTGTGAACATGCACAAACACATGTGACGCAGTGACGCTTTGAAATTTCCCAGCTTATCTACACTTGGGTATTTATAAATATTTAGCGTATATTTCGATTTAGAAGTTTCTTCATAAATCTACAGAAATGATAGCCGTTCATTTTGTGCTACTACGGGACAATATCGAAAAAAAATGAGACGAGTTACAAAATTCAGCGTCGCCCAAGCGCGCAGACAACAACAAACAAAATGGCGGCCCGGCGGCCAACTTCACAAACAAGTTACAAACTACGAGAAATGCGGCATAAATCTGCTTAATTTCGAGGTAGAAATCTAGGTAGAAATACAATCAAATGTTAAGCGTCATTTGTACTACAAAATGTAAAAGCGTTAATAGCGTGCTACGACAAAGACGAATCGAAAATTCGGGAACCAAGCGCCGAGTGAAAAAAATGGCGTCACAAGTTTTTCGAAAATTGCGAGTCAACTTTTACGGCAAAAAATACGATTAATTCATTCATTCTTTATTTCAGGTAAAAAAACCCATATAACATGTACAATACATCATTAAAATAATACAAAAACACTACAGACATACAAGTAAAACAGGAAGAAACCTAAAAGCATAACAAATGGTAGGTCTTCCGAAAGAATGAATTCCTGTAGAAGGCATCGGAATGAATTAAGCGACAGATTGTTGCGTTATTGGAGGAAAATAACCTTTTTAGAAAAGAATAACAAATTCTCCTCCTCCTGGTTTCAAAAGTGTCAATATAGTTACAGACAAACATATCACTCGCGCTGCAGCGCCGAGGCAGATTCATTATGATTCTAAAACAATTATTATAAGCCACTCTGCACTTATACAAAACATTAAACGTTACTGTTAAAGGCTACAGTGTCTGTAGAACTTTCTCGAGGGCGTCATGGATTTCATTACGCTCCAATCCTAGGGCGAAGACGCCGGGTTTCGCTATAAGCTCGTCTGCGGCGCCGGACATTTAGCGGCGTGCAGCGGCATAGCGTGCCGCGGCATGGAGCTTGGGGAGGGGGGCGGCGGTGCCGCACGCAACACAAGCGTGCGTAATTACGAACTTTTTGAAGTCACCGCGCCGCTACAGTGGGTAAATAGTTGGTGAAAAAAAAACATAATTGGGACGCACTTGATGCTGACAAGGAGTAGATTTTATTGGGTGAACTGTGTGTACTGTTGCATTTCCGGTGCTTTCCGCTAGGGGGCGCAGAAAAAGCGAAATGCTTGCTCCGGCGCATGGGATACGCAAAACCCCCATTAGCGGCCTCGGACCGGACCGGGCAGCGGTTTAGGTGGACCGGGCAGGGCAGCTAAGTCCGAATACCCAGTATGGGCAACAGATTGTCAAAATGGTTTGTGTATAAGGTTTTTGACTCAGAGTTAGAATCCACTGGGCAATGGGTTTGATTCTCTAGCTAGGCCCCTGTGCTTTGCACCTCAGAATGGCACATCACACCTATTTCCTTAGAGTACCTACATACAGCTTTGGTAGGGACATCATTGGATTTAAACTCCAGTGTTTTAGGAGAGCCACACCTCGAGCATGGTTTAAAGTCCCACAGGCACATTTCTCGAATACAATAGGGATCCATTGCAGTGTAAGTGGAGTAATTATAAATCTTAGGTTATAGTCTGGTCTTACGCAGTTTGTACTCACTTTGTAAAACTGTTTTATTATGCCTAATTTTCTTTCTCCCTCTAGCGAGGAAACGAGGTCCACCACATCAGGCACTACTGGTGCACGGAATGGCCAGACCACAAAACCCCGGAGACGGCGAAGGCCCTGCTGGCTCTCGTGCAGGAGGTGGAGTTTCATCGACTCAGACAGCCCAGGCCAAGGAGACCTGTGGTCGTGCACTGCAGGTAACTTAAGCCTTCAGGACAACATCTACATGACTCTTACTATAACATCTGTGTCCATAATATCACCAGGGTCCATAATATCACCACCTTGAGAAACAGTGTGCTTAAAGATATTTTTACTGCAACATACTTTTGGTATGCACTCCTTCACACATCAAATGCACATACCTAGGGTAAGTTGCAGTAAAAATAGTTTAAGCACACTGTTTCTCAAGGTGGTGATATTATGGACCCTGGTGATATTATGGACACAGATGTTATACAGACTTGTTTTGGGGTTCTACAAGTACACTTTAAGTTCAGGACAACACCTGAGCTTCTACATGTATAAGAGATAAAAGAGTTTTATTATACAAAACAACAACAAAAGCAAAGCAAATGCATACTGTTTACCTTCACCTGGTCTAGCTCAACTTCTGTACTGATTATTCTTAGTGAAAGGCAAATACATTGGTGAGCAGCCTTTCAAACTCTTATGCTACATAATGTAACCCAACACCACAAGGGTGTCTGCGACAGCACAAGCCACATGGTGATAGACGTCTGGTCATTCGCTTTTTTGAACAGAAGAAGAAGAAACTGAGCAAAAACAATATGTTTCCCTTCTGCGAAGGTAAACATAATCATGACAATCTCCTGTTGTTGTTTCAGCGCTGGGATTGGCCGTACCGGTTGTTTCATCGCCACCATCATCTGATGGCAACATGTTCCATGCCTGAATTACAATGTATTCTCACACTGAAGAATTTCTTCCTGGCATTCAGTTTAGGGACTGAGAGAATGAATAATGACCATGATGATGACAATCTCCTGTTATTGTTTCAGCGCTGGGATCGGCCGTACCGGTTGTTTCATCGCCACGAGCATCGGTATCAGGCAGCTGAGAGTAGAGAACATGGTGGACGTGCTCAGCATTGTCTGTGGGATGAGGCAGGACAGGTCAGTCAGGCCTTGAAATTAACTTTTCTTCCTATTGTCCCTAGCCTGGGTGCCATCCTCCGTAGTTTTCGCCCGCTCCATAATGTCGCTGGCTACCACGGAGTCTGGACTTGCTGACATATGTAACGTCTGGAATCTGCAAATTCGTTCAGATTTTGAACGAGCACGCTGATTGGTCCTACTTGTCTAAGCCCTCGTTGGGGGGGGGGGCTTGTAACCTGTCCTAACCAGTACCAATATGCACAACACAGCATTTTCTTTTCGTTAAAATGTAGACAAGTGGAACAGTTGTTCTTAAGTCTTCCTCTGCATCCCACCTCAACCCCTCAAGCTTGCAATATTCATCTGCCTTGCAGAGGATGGGCCGTCCTTGTTTTACACCAAATGCTTGCCATTTTTAACTGCTTTTTTGCTTGTTTCCAGTAGCTTAGTTGTGAGCTTGTCTTGTAGTTTTGGTCTTGAAGTTCCTCTCCCACCCTTGTGTGTTTCCAAGTCAAGTATTTCTATCCCCTTCCATTCTCCAGATGTTTTCATTTTGATCCATATTGGTCTTCATTTCATCCCTGAAATAGTTCTTTCCACTTTGTGCTTTTTACTTCACCTCACCCATTTCTTAGTCTCCCTGACTGAGATTACTCTTTCTTGAAGTCCTAAAATCTTGCTCATCTGAATGACGTGCCAAGCTGATGAAGATACCAACAGTGAATGTTGAAATGTTTGTGCATGGTGTTTTCTTTGTATTATCTCTCACCATGAACTCATAATCTTGCATTTCATCTCTATGCTTGCTTAAGCCTGGAACTTAACACACTCTGAATGCCTCCTTTCCCCTCCCCACAGACTGAACTGTTATAACTCACATCGATGTGTTTCCTACCTCTACGTTTCAGAGGAGGAATGGTCCAGACCAACGAGCAATACGAGTTCATCCACTACGCTCTCTGCCAGTTCGAGAAAACTCTTCCCTCCGAAGGGGTCGACTGAGGTCACCCCCAAACCTTCACAAGGACGACCTTCAAACACACTTGTATGACCTTGGCGACTATAAGGCCGGAATCACGTTGCCATGGCAACTGTATGATTGATTGATGATGTAGGACCAACCGTGGTGTGGTGATGATTCTTTGCTGTGATTGGTGGACGGCGGAGGCGGCCTGCGTGGCGATTGGTCAATGCCGTTGTTGCCCGGGCAACTAGATGTCACTGTGATTGGTGGATATGTTTTGTGCCACGTGTATGACTCGATGGTTGCGGAGGCGTGTTAGATGATGCCTGTAGACGCAGTTTGTGTACTAGACAGACTTTAGAAACAGACGTTTGAATGAAAACTCACCTGTGTTGATAAAATACATAGTCATAGAGTTCAAGCTTTGTTCCAACAAGAGGGAAATTTTTTATCAGTCTTGTCAACCCTCTCTGAACCGTGATGGTGGGAGATTCTGTCTTCCCGCCACTTTTGATGGACTCCTGGCGTCATCACGCTTCCGGCCTCTAGAAAGTCAGCGAGTGCATCACACATCTGATGAAGGTTCACGAGATCGACTGAAAATTTATAGTGAGTTTCCTTCTTGTGTTGGAACAAAGCTTGAACTCGATAACTATAAAAACAGAGTATATGTCTGGAAGTAACCGTTCTTCCTGGCTCTTAGACAAATGTTTGGTGGAAGGGTTAAAAAGGTCCTAGGAATTATATAGACTTGAGAAGGCTTCAGACAATTTTTTTAGGTCAGTGAGATTGTATGTCATGTTCTTGTCTTATAACCAAGTGCTTTTGTTTTTAATGTTTTATGTAGTTTATTAGGTAATGACCACTGTTTTGTTACTGTAGGCTTTTACAACATTTAAGATCGTTCTTAGTATGTTGATCACGAGTTGATTTCAGCTAAACAGAAAGAACTTTCTGGGTCTGATTCAAAATGAGAACATGGTAAAGTGTTTATCTCCAAGCAGATGTAGTCTCCTTGATTCACAATTTTTGTGCTGTTTTCTAAATCTTGCTATACTGGTCTGCATTTAGGCCACAACAAGTGAACTTCATGGATGACACCCTCTGCAAACTCCAAGAGAGCGGATAATAACAAAATGGACAAAAAATGTAAGATGCCTATTACATGAGAATCAAAGCAACACATAATAAGTCTAATGTGATATCCTAGTATCACTGCAACCGTTGAACACTACCACACTAGTGTCACATTTTCAGTATATTCTAAATTAGGAAAATCAGGAGAAAATCAAAATGAATCGCATTTGCCGATGTTATCCATAAAATTAACTTGCTTTGGCTTAAGGAGGGACTGCCAAAAAAGCCTGTCTTTAAGTAAATAATTGAAAGATGTACAATTGCCACAAAGCTGAATTTGTCATCTGCTTGGAGATTACAACATTTCAGAAAGTTTAATGCTTCTGAATTTATTGATCGCAAAAAAAGAAAAAAATCATTAACTAAAAGACTCCCATGTTGGGAAAAACAATGTTTTTATTTTTTGGGACTATTTTCTTCACACAGTAAGCATTGTCATTATGTTATTTATTCAACTAAATATTATATTTATTCGTGTTTATCAATTATTCAGGACCAAAGAAGTGACTTCAAGTAAAAAATCTAAAGATTGTTTCGTAGAATTCAGAAAACAAACCGAGTGAAGAACAAGATTCATAGCAATACTTTTTCTGCAGGATCTTATGACACATTTTATCTGTCGTTGTTTAGGGGTAAACCAGTTGATATACAAGAGTAGGTTAGAATAAGCCAAGGGGTCAACCAATTGATATCTTTGGGTGGAGGCAAGAATAACCAGGAAAATTGGCATTAAAAGTAACTAGGTCCAGAAGAATGTAACTATATAAAGCACCTTGTTGATTAAGTTGTTAATTTAATGAAGTTTAAATGTTAAAATAATAGTTGTATCCATGATATCGCTTGTAGATAAAGCAAAATTTCTTCACCAACCCCCAAAGTTATCTTTGGATGATCCCCAGATTCCATTTTGTGCAATATTCATTTAACAACCAATCCTGTACCTTCAGTTGTTGGTCTTTAATGCTTTTGGATGTAATATTTGATATCTTATGCTTTTAAATTTAAACTTATATATGTATTCTCTAAAACTTCAAAAAACAATTTATTTGATTGGTAACATAGAGCATCACTGCCAGTTGAAATTTTATCAGTTGAAATTTTAGCAATTTCTCAAATCACTTTAGGTATATACTATATATTCTGTTATTCAGGACTGGAATTCGTGCAGCAGCCTATTGGTTTTATCTATGTTTTATCTATTCGTGCTTTTAATTGTTTTCCTCTCAAATTGATTTTACTTGAAACATCATTTGTTTTAAAGATCAATCCACTATTCAACCCATTTTAAATAATTATTAGGGAACCTTTGATTTTTATCATCATGTTTTAGCATGACCAGTACAGTGTATATGATAAACCTGTAGCAATAACAACAGTTTCAGTGCTGTTTTCCATAATGTGAGGGCTCTAAAGAAGAAAAATAACACAGTATTCTAGATATATCAATCTATAGATGGACTGATCTTAGGTGAAATCTCACTAACTACACTGTAATTCTCTTCTGTTTATAGAACTATAGAAATATGTGAAATAGACTGAATAGACAAACTTTTCAAAGTTGTTGGGGGAAAAAGATGTAAATAGTTATTATGTGAGATTATTTATTAATGTTGGGTGAAGAGTAAGATAAGTATATATAATAAGTATAGTGTACTATAGTATGAAACTAATGTGTAATTTCTTCAGGGTATCTGTAAGTTTGTATCTTGATGGTACGATGAGGTGCAATAGTTTATATATAAGGGTAACACAGTAAAATGTAATTATGTCATCAGTACATGTGCTGTCAAGATGTCACAAACTTAGAACTTCTTCCATGAAGTGTAAGTAAATGTGCCATTGGTTTGGTTGTACAAAGTTACGTACTAATTCTTTTCAATAAGAAACATTGGTTTCTGTCTGTGAAAGTTCTTGTATATTGTACAATGTTGTATATAATATTAGATAATATTAGAAGATGATATTGACTTGTGGTATTGCAATATGTAAAACAAGTCATAACTACTAACTCATAACCAATATTACAGGGTCCCATGTTTTGTCAAAATTAAACAATACTAAACTTTAAGATACAACAGAATAAGAAATAGCAGTCAAATCTATGTTGGCTAAGGCCTGGTACTAACAAGGTATGGGTTTTGGAATGGGAGAATGAAATAAAAGTTATCCAGATGTTGATAACAATAAGATTGACAAGAAAAATTGGAAGAAGATATTAAAATAGAAATTCCGAAATCTATTAGCCTAAAGACATGTACCTTCATAATCCTTACTAGTCAATCAATGAGTGTTTTAATGTGAAACAATTTAGCTAGTAGTAGAAGACTGGTTAACATCAAACTTCAATTTGTACTCTCTTAACTCACATCACTTGATAAATATATATGTTAGATGAACGTATGTGATGTGTGTACTATTATCGTACTGGTTTGATAAATTTGTAACATACTACTTCAGATCATTCCTATCTATCTTGCCTTGTATGATGTACCGAAGGTTTCTTTTTATATTGTGTAAGGCAAACTATGAAGATGATTTTTTTAGGATTTCAAAGTAAGCAGGCAAAGATGCTCAAGATTTCTGTGCTTTTCTAGGCAAGCAGCTTATCTACAAAGTTTGTAGTGTAAGGTATGGATAGATTTATTTGCACCTTCAACCTTGGCAACTCATAGTTGTGGTCTTATCATGTCTCCAAAGTTTCAAATCTGTGCCAATATTGCATACTGCTGTGCAATTTATTTAACAAGAAATTAGCTATCTGTGTATACTATATTAGTTTAATTAAAAGTTTGTTAAAGTCACTTGGTAAAAAGGTCCCTTCATCACCTAACCAAGAGTTGATACCTAGCTGATGTTTCGATTGACTGGCAACTTAGAATTGAAAGGTTCTGGGTTCAAATCCCTGGACTAGTGAGGTGGTTTGGATGAGAGAGTTTTTGGACTGATTCTCAAAATATTTGTTTCATTTATTACCATATCAATCAATAGTTCATACTTACAAACCTGCCTTTCTGACAACTCTCCAGTGTCACTGACAAAAGTAAGTGGATGCTACCTGAAACGTCTGACCATTTCCACAATCATATACAGTTGCTTGTTTGGCGTATCTCATTACTTGGATGTCTAACCTTCACCAACGTACATGTAGTAAGGTATTACCTCTTGGTTCTGTGGAAGAAACCTTTTACCAAAGAAAGTATGTAGCTGTATTGAGACCATGTGTCAGTTGATGAACATTGCCAGTAAATACATGTATGTGCCAAGTGCTGGTCAAAAGTGTTCAGTGTTCTGTTTATTTATTTTGTGTCATTTTTATTCAGGGTTGCCCAGCTCAGTGGTTAACACTACTTTACAGTGGGGCCCTCTGTCATACATGTACATTAATAAACTAAAGTAGAATAGATACAGTCCCATACAAGCAATAACATTAATATACAATAAATGATAATAATGGAAAAAAAAACAATAACGAAATGGTTTAAGAATAATAAATAGTCCGTAGTTTTTAGATACAATGTTTTTTTAAAGTCATGCTTAACTTTCTGGGTGATATGTACTGTACTGTAACTTTTGTCCTGTAGTTGAACAACCTTAATGTGATTTTAATTTTGGGATTTTTTGAAAACTATGAGAAAATTAGGGCACATAGGTTGCTGCTTTTTCTGGTAAAGATAATTAATAAAAAGACACAAGAATAGAGAACACATCATCAACACTTTAGAATCATATATTCTGTTATTAATGTGATACACTGAGAATATCCACACATTCATGTATGTCGTTAGACTAAGTTTGTGATATTAGGTGATATCCACAAATTCCTCCAAAACTATACACACTCAAATAATTCTACGTTATACTATACACAAGCCATACAAATCTGACCCAACCATACAGTCTCACTGAAACTGCAGCTGCTTTTAGTTCTTTTTGACAAAGGTATAAGTCTGTTCATTTTGCTTGTCTATTTTGTCAATAGATAAAGAATTTTTGTACATTGATTACCCTTATTTAATGCCATGTTATTTAAGTATAATTTCTGTGAGCAATTGATTATTCAATGTATTTAGGCTGGGAAAAATTGCTTTTGATTCTGATCTCGACATTTGGTCACCTTTTCTGATTATTTCTTAAAGACAATCTTTCAATAGAAGAGAAAAAAACTTTTCCTCTACTTTATTTTCAAATTACTTTCAAATTGCCTTTACCTAGTGCCCCACCCTTTTCCATGCTGTAATATATTGTCTATATATTTAATTTACACTTTGATATTGAATTTACTTTTTCTTTACAATCTCAGCTTTTGCTCAAAGAGCATAGTTAGAAGACTGTACACTTGGGCCAATGTTTTACTTCATCGGAAAATGTTTACATGAAAACATTCTACTAGGCACACATCTACACCATATACATATACGTATCTGTGTGTGTACATATATATGTATATTACTGTATATATCATCAACACTTTATTTCTAGCAGCCACAACGTCAAATACGTATGTACCAAGCACCTACAGACTAGACGCCATGATTCTAATTGTTGATTTTAATGTTTTACATCATTTCAGTTTGGTTTGATGATTCATATATAGATGTTTTGAATACGAGTTATATTCTGTTGCATATAATACATAAGATAGTGTGCTTTTACTTTGGGAGCAAAATTAATAGTACCGTAAACATTTGTGTCGCTAAACTTAAAACTTAACGTAATACACACGTGCACTGAAAGTTCTTTAAATGTGTGATATTCACTGCCTAGATTCGTGCTGTGGAATTATTCAATCGAAATTGAGTCATATAGCTATTACATAAATTGCAGAATGGACCAACAGTCCAACTGTTACACTAGTAGAGTGGGTGTAAAAAACACATATTAAGTTATACATGTATCTGTAGCAAACATATAACTTTTAACTGAGTTTATCATATTTATAATATAACCCAAAATCCGCTGCTAACTCAGTTGTATCTCCGAATAACCATATGATTAAAGAATAATCTTTTTGCTATCTAATTTGTATATCATGTAAATATTAAGTCACAAATTGAGGTAATTCGTGGTCATAGCTTTCTATTGGTGGTTTCATTTATGTTTTGAAGCGGTCGGAAAATTTTTGCCTCAAAACTTTCTCAGCTACTATAACGCACAGTCATATTATTTCATTTTTTTCATCGTTGGATCATCAATTGTACTCATCATTAACTGTAAAAGTTTAACAATAGCAAGTTTAAAGGATATTGAAGCCGTATAAAGCCACCGCTAAAACCCTTACAATGATATACATTTGTAGTTATGAAGCAAGTTTAAACTGCAATTTCCAACGCAACAAATTGGACTCACCCAAATTTTTGACTGTACAACTCCAGTCTTTGTCAAGGAATGAACAATCCACCGCTTCCGTGACGTCACACAGATAACACACGTGACTCCATGAGCAGTGGATCATAGGTTGCAGAAAGTCTGTGGCGCTCCCTGTCTCATTCCTTGACAAAGACTGGAGTTGTAATGTCGAAAATTTGGGTGAGTCCAATTTGTTGTGTTGGAAATTGCAGTTCAAACTTGCTTCATAATGATTTCTACCAACACAGATGAACTTTCAAGATAACATTATTTTGTAGATATAGAACAGCAATACGTCACAAAAACGTGGTGGTGAAGAAATTGGTGATTTCTTTGAATTCATAAAATGGGCACAATGTACAAGCAGGGCGAAGAGAAAAGGTGTGTAAGAGGTTATGTGATGAGGATGGATAGGGCATGACAATGGGCATGTTTTCTTACTACATCTAATGTGATTTAAGGTGAATATACTTGACGTGTATATGAAGTTGGTCTCTATGTTTAGGTAATGATCCTGCAATGTTGTGGTCTATATCGTACAAAGGAGACAATTATGTTGCAAAAGCGCGTACCATCAATGTTACGTATGACATTGGATGAAGTTGAATATCTAAGGTAACTAATAAGGGTTTGAAATGGAAGCATGTTTTGGTCCATGAAATTTGATGAATTTTCTTTCGGAATTCTCATGCATACAATATGGAAAGATTCTTATTAGCAACTTCCTTGCTCCACTTTTTCTTTCTGTAATAAGCCATTTCACAGTTCCATGTACACATGTAGTCGTGATGCTTGATGGTCTAAGGTTAAAGTTGAAGTCCTCCGGCTTGTACAGACCATTTTTATATGCAAGTCAAAGGGATCTTTTAAAAACCTTAAACTTATGACTGCATATGGGCACTAGAAACTGTGAAGTGGCTTACGCTTTTTCTAAACAGTCACAGCGACTATATCTTTCCAAGATGCAAATAATTTTCCTTTGTACGACATAGACCGCTCTTGGTGATCATGAGGTAACCATGCACGATAGGATGAAACGCCATGCTCTGATCATGAGGTGAACATGTGACATGAGATGGAATGCCATGCTATGATCATGAGGTGAACATGTGGCATCAGATTGAATGCCATGCTATGATCATGAGGCCCAGGGCTCGAAATACTGGGTGCATGTGCACCTTAGTGCACCCTAAGTTGAAGCTGTCACCCATTTTTTTCTGGGTGCACCCAAATATTTTTAGGTATTTTTGTACATGTCAAATGCATAATAGTATGCAGGATATTCTTGGCATCTAAGTGTCAGAATAATAAAATCTTTGTTGTTGTACTAATGTTTAAGATTTTTTGAAATTAGCTCCTATTTCAGATTAAAGCTCAGAAGAGGAGCAGTAAGATCTGTAATTAGGTTTTTCTTCATATGGTGCACCAAAAAAAATCTTTGTGCACCTAATTTTTGAGGTTGGATGCACCAGTGCACCTATTCCTAATAATGAATTTCGAGCCCTGCCTCTGAGGTGAACACATGCCATGAAATGTATAAAGTCTTCCTATGATCATGAAGTTCACATGTGACATGAGATCATGAGATGAACGCGTGCCATGAGATGGAATAGATGTAGTGTGATGCCCTGCGTGCCTGCCTGACATGTTGGCTCTTAATATTGTATAAAAAGGGACGCTATGTCATTCTCTGGCAGGTAGTAGTACACCACGTAGTACACGACGTTCAGCAGGGCGAACGCCACAGGGAACAGCCAGCGGGCGTGTCTGTCCACCTGGGAGGGAAAGAGAAAAAGCACAACACTTTCAAGGTAGGTATTTTTTTAGAATTCTGGCGCCCAATTTTGTAATATCCTGAATAAAAAAATGACCATTCAGATTGGCATCTGCAACTGATTCTCGAAGTTTCAACATAGTAGCTTTAACTTGTGCACTGACATTACTGTATGTCAAAAAAAAAACAATGAGCAGCTCTTGGAAATGCTGCAGGTCAAACTGTTCTCGGCAGGAGTCGCTCTTTAGCTATACTACAGTATTCTACGGTTTCCATGTTCTTTGACTCTCAAACATGATGGTGCTTGATTGTTTCTAACAGTCAATTAGATATAGAAGTCCAAATACTACGTAAGTGTTAATGGGCCTAAATTCTCCTCCTAGCTCTGATTGGCGGAGGTTTTTCCGCCAATGAGATATAGGAGGTTACCATGTAATCTTATCTTTCAAATAGCTTTGTTAGCATTTAAGTTAACAGTTTAATGTCTTGGGGTGGTGGGACTACGGCGCACAGATATGTCAAGTTGTTAACTTGAGTGCACACTGTCCTTGTTATGTTTGCATGTTTTGATGAATAAAAAAAACATGATGGTGCAGGTATTATAAGACAAACGTTTTTTAGAGAACAGTTTATTCTAGTATAACACAGTTAATGTAGTAAAGCTGCTCGTACCGAGTTTCCTGTTGAGAGTTTGGCCAGCACGGCGGCAGCGGCTGCCTGGCTCTGTCCGCTCGCCGCGCCGTTCTCAGAGCACGAACTGCCCTTCCCTTTCTTCTTACCGTGCTTCCCTCCGCCCTGAGAACAACAACACAACACAACCTTAGTTATACACTGTTTCCAGAGGCAGTGGCCGTTCGGGGACCAAAAATGTCCGTAGTTCAAACGAATTTCGCTCACAGAGAAGCGTAATTTGTGGATTTTGTATTTTTTGGATGTCTTTCAAATAACATTTTCACGTCATGGATCATTTTGACAAACCATATGGTCGCTCAACGGACTCTATCAAGCTGAAGAACAATTTTAAGCACCAAGAACTTGGGTTTACAAAGAGTTCCGAAGAGTATAATTAACATCCCTTAAGAAAAAGATTAGTAGAGCAAAGAGTCCTTGAATTTAAAAAGACACAAAATACAATGCTTTAGATGAAATCAAAGGCACCATACATAGAATTCGCTCCTTTGTTAGATGACCTATCCATATCCATTGGGTATTGTATCTTATATGCGGTCATGATAGAGATTTGGATATCAATAGAGATTTACAAGGCTAACTTGTTTTCATGCTTAGACTATAAGGCGCATCTATATGCACACAAAAATGCGTACTTCCGGTGCTGGTGGCGCCGTCGCAGCCTTTAAAGCCGCCGCCTTCGTGCCCCGATAGAGGTTGTGCGCGAGCGCGTACTCCAACAAGGCGCCGAAGACGAAGACGTAACAGCCGAGCAGGTAGACGTCGATGGCTTTGATCTCGGCGTTCTGCGGCAGCGATGCATTCACTCCAGACATGAGCGTCTGCATGGTCAGCACGGTGGTGATTCCTGCAATATGGGAAAGGAAGTTTGTCAATATGTTTCTACGCATGATGCCAACACATAACCAGTACTAAAACTCAATCGGGAAGAGTGCTCGCTTTGTAACCGGGAGGTCTTGGGTTCAGACCCCGGCCTGGTCATACCGAAGACTTAAAAAATGGTACATACTGCTTTCTCTGCTTAGCACTCAGCATCTATGAAAAAGAGTATATATGGGAAGGTCAAACACACAACACTTCAGCAGGGGGCTAGCTCGCTTAGCAGCTGTCTCACTCTAAATTGACGCTGTCAATACTGCTGAGGTGGCGGTTGACACAGGACTTGAATTTGTGCCTGTTCCCAAGAGTTACAGTGTCTTTTGACAGAGAGTTCTAGAGTTTTACGGTGGCCATGCAGGAGAAAGGTTCTGTGGGCAATCATCCGGCAATCAAAATAAAATATCAAAAGGTTTTGGCAGCTGCTATATGCTGATAGGCTATTCCGAAATGGACCGTGGGCAGGTAATTTTTCTTGTACAAGATGAAAGCAGTTGTAAGAGCTTCTAGCGATGGAACTGCGGTTAGCCATCCATCCATTTCATTTTTATATGTTTTTACCAGGAAATCACACTTAGGTCTGTGTCCTGCTCTTCGGGTGCCCCTGCTGAAAAAGACTTGTCATGACAATCCTTCCATCTTACATAAACTGTTAACTTGTGAAAGACGTCAACATATTACAACCGAATCCCTCTCATGATCAATACTATCACTGTCTCTGTCGTTTACATACATTTATTAACCGAAATTTCATGTAACTAACCCTACATTTTTGTATTTCTGTCCTTGGTACTGAAACACTGTCCGTTTGTTGCATTCTGCGTTTCTCAAATATTACAAGGGAACACAACATATGTTCATTACGACTTTCGGTAGCGAAATGATTCTAGATAACACATATTTTAGCACAAGGCTTTCACGTGAACACAAGTATTTCACGTGGACATCACGTGTACGCCACGTGAACGCCACGTGCGTTTCACGTGACGCACGGAACTTACCCAGGGCTATTCTGGCCGGCACGGCTTCGTGATGGATCCAGAACGAGACCCAACTGAGAACCACGAGCAGAACGCACGGCAGAAAAGTCCGTATCATGAAGTACACGAAGTCTCGATTCATCTTGAACTTCAGACAAATCCACGAATAAATACCTACAAGAAAGCCAACATGCTCTCCCGTCAGTCAAGGAAGCCTGTTGGCGGTGTGTTAAGTCTGTAAAGACTCCGTTCGCCAGCTCAACTGATTTGCACACTGATATTTCATCCGTGAATAGTTTCATCAGGTTGGTAAGACACTGAGTAAAGAGACTTTTTTTACACAACCAAGTCGTTTACTCAGCCGACGTTTTGGTGACCGTCTGTCATCTTCCTTTAGGGCAATTCTGACTGGTTCACTGGTTCTATAGCAGCGACACCTGTGCTTCAATGCAATGTGAACCAGCCAGAATTGCCCTGAGGAAGGTGACAGACGGTCACCGAAACGTCGGCTGAATAAAGACTTGGTTGTGTAAAAAGAGTCTATTTACTCACTGATATTTCATTTCACATGTGCCCAGCGGCATGAAACTCTACCCTTTTAAAAGATACCTGTGTTGCTGCACTTCCTGTGCTTGAAAGAAAAACCAGCACGTTTTGTGAGAAACGAAATTGCATATCAGTGACAAGGCAGGTGTGCTGGTGAACGTTTGTCACTTGCTCTGACAACAAAGTTGCCATGGAAGGAGGCTATCTTTTATGACATGTCTGTTGCAAGACGGTTATAATTAGGTTACATTAAGGGGTTGTAAATTTGGAGGTGGTTAGGTTATGTGAAGGAGACTTCTTAAGAAGAATTTCAGATTTGTATAATGTCAATTCCACTAACGTTCGTCTAGTTCGCATTCGTCCAGTTGAATAACCTTTTAACAAAATGAATTTTAGTTTTCTTCCAACTTCATCTTCAAACCGTGTACAATTTTGCAACTGTGATCACTTTTCTCCTCTTGATAGACCTCGTTCCATGGAAGCCCGTCGCCATGGTTACCGCCGCGCGTGCGCGTTTGTTTGTTTACTCACCCAACCCCACCCTGGCAGGCACAGCGTCGTGATGAACAAAGAACGACACCCAAGACAAGACCACCACCAACACGCACGGGAAGAACGTCCTGATCATGAAGTAGATGAAGTTCCGTTCCATCTTGAACGTCATTCGCAGGCTAGAATAATTGCCTGTGGCGAAGGGCACAGCCCTTGTCAGCTTCATGGTTTATTTATTATATCCGAAAATAGTGTATTATATCCGAAAATCAGGTTGGTAGAGTATAGGATATATAGGGGTATTATTCTTTTTACAAGTCAAAACTTGTCTTATCTTGCTTACGTTTCTGTGTCTATCATACACCTTCCTCAGAGCTTCTGACTGGAGTTCTGCTTCTCGCCGCTTGTAGCCAATATAGATGGAGAGAACACAATCCCAGAAGCTCGGAGGAAGGCGTCTGATAGATACAGAAACGTCAGCAAGGCAAGTTTGGTTGTGTAAGCCCCTATATCCTGGTTTGTTTAGTAGCACCGCATGAAGAATGAGAAGACAGTCATGGTGGTGAATACTACTCTGACAGACAAAGCCATACGTGTGACGAGATTTTTAAACAAACTAAGCTCATCTGCAGCTTCAAAAGCGTGTTGAATATTAGGAACTTTTTGATTCAATATTTTAGGCCGATAGCTTTTCTTTGTAGACGTATTTCTAAAACACACTTTCTTCTTGTTGCTGCATAAAATACAGGCTGTATGAAATTACACCATGTCCATGTATATGTCAGAAGAAAGATCATGATGAGCAAAGGCAATGGTAAGACAGATAAATGAGAGATGAAGCGAATTCTTGTGGTTGCATCGCACTGATCATTCTTATTTTCACAACTATCTTTATGAAAGACAATGGTGGTTGAATTGAGCATAGAATGCAATGAACCGACGGTGATTACACACACGTACACAACGCCCAAAGCAGCAAAAAAAGAGTCCGTACATACGAGTATGTATGTGAGAAATCAGCATTAGTGGCATCACGATGTGGACAGTACACAATGATAGGCCATGCAGATGCGGCAGTGATAGTTGTGAGTAAAACATCGAGGCTGCGTTTTGCTTCAGCGAGAACACGCGGTGAGGTCAATTAATACAAAGTGGTGATTTTAAGAATGAAAACGGTCCTTCTTAGATGAGATTTTTCTTTGGTATGTCTGTGAGAACTGATTTTGTGCGTGAATCAATGCTGGTAGTTCGAGGATGGTACTGTTTAGTGGATGGTACTGGTAAGTGACATCGCAGAGAGTGAGATGCAAACGTTTGGTTTGAAGATTGTTTCATAGATAAATAAAAGATGTTTTCGTCTCAGAATTAGTGAGGTCTGTGCTAATAAGGGACTTGTATGTAGAAAGGTGCTGGTGGTGCTCGAAGAGGGTATCATTCTCGGTTCCTAATAGAAACATACAACACTGAATCATCAACTCTATCCTGAAGCAAAAAGCAGCTAAAACAACGCAACATCAGGCATGTTGACGTGGTTTTAGATTTTTGCGGATCGTAGGCAGAGAGAGAAAGACATGCAGACACTCATGCGATGGAAATGGAACCATACTCAGAGGTTAATAAGTGGAGGAAAATCGAGGGCGAAAGTTGTATACAAATTATCACAGAATTTACGATTTAGACCACATCGTCTTAATTTTATGGATGACATCCTCTAAAGACCCCAAACTAGTGCGCGCGGGCAAATAAAAAAAATTCCGGCCAAAAAAAAAATACTACTAAACCACACGGATACAAAGCTGGTATTGTGAATTTGCGGCAGTACATAGCGACGTATACAACAAGCCGACACATGCTGGCTTTTTGCGGAATTTATAAATAGGCACTGTACGTATGTACTGAGTTCTTGAGTCAGGAGCTTCGATATCCTGGGTGTCTGGCTCCGTATTGTCAACTACATGTACCCAGGCCTAGAGCCAGGCGAACAGGCGAAAATCAATGCGCGCGCGGATGTCATCCATACAGTTAAGATGGTGTGGCCTTACCGTAATAATGCCGTAATTGTTGATGGTTCAATGCAACCTGTGGAAACTATCATGATAGACAGAAGTGGAGCTCTTTGGCTACAAGAGCTTAAAGACAGTACAATGGATGGAGATGAACTAGAAATAGACAGTGGGGTAAAGAAGTGTCAAGGGTTCTTTATAGTACTTTTATATATATGTTGGTACATTTATAATGGACTAAATCAATCATGTAGGTCTAGTTAAGTGGGGAAAGTAGCCGACTCGTTTGGTCAATCGTTGATTGATTCTGAAAAGACCAAATCCAGATCATGAGATTTCTTTTACTGGCTTGCAAACAGACATTACGTCAAGCGTTTGGCAACGAAAAAGCCTGTCATTCCCCCAACCACAGTTACCTGTTTGTTTGTTTGTTTGTTTGTTTACCTGTATCCCTGGTGACGTTTCCCGTAAGAGTGTCGAACCTCACTATAGAATACTTGGCTAATTCCACGTCTTTCATGCCGCGCACAGGTTCCTGGTCTGTTCTCCAGTGATACGCCACGTCACGGTTGGCGTACCCGTCTGGGGGGAAAAGAACTTCATTAGACCCAGGAAAAAAGTGATGAGTTTCCCAACAAACCCTAGAAAAACCAGCCAACCCTAGAAAAACCAGCCAACCCTAGAAAAAAATGCCAACCCTAGAAAAAACTGCCGACCCTAGAAAAAACTGCCGACCCTAGAAAAAACTGCCGACCCTAGAAAAACTTGCCAATCCTAGAAAAACCTGCCAACCCTAGAAAAAACTGCCAACCCTAGAAAAAAACTGCCAACCCTAGAAAAAACTGCTAACCCTAGAAAAAAACTGCCGACCCTAGAAAAAAAACTGCCGACCCTAGAAAAAAACTGCCAACCCTAGAAAAAACTGCCAACCCTAGAAAAAACTCTACAAGGGACATAAATTTTTCAAGATGATGGACTTTTTTTCAAGCTCCATGATCTGACAGTGATGAAACGTTGTACAGTCAGTTTTCTGACAATGACATTGAAAGTATAAGATTTTGGCTAATTCCACGTCTTTCATGCCGCGCACAGGATCCTGGTCTGTTCTCCAGTGATACGCCACCCGTCTGTGGGGGGGGGGGAGAACTTTATTAACTAGAAAATTAACATTTGCAAAGCAAATGCATAATGTTTATCTTTGCACATGGTCTAATCTGTTAATCCTAACTCCAATACATTTATATATATGGTCAGACAGAAGTCTAAATCCGTCCTGCTATAGGATTGCAACATTATGTAACCCAACACCACGGTGACAGTCGTTAACAAATCAGGCCATTGGCCAGGTCAGAGGTTAGCATTTGGAGAAGAAGAGGAAGGAAACTGAGCAAAAACAATGTTTTACTTCGGTAAACATAATGACAATGACAATGAACTTAATTGCATATTCACACCCCACATGGGCCAAATGCACTAAGTTAGATAACTGAGGTACAAGGGTAGGAGGAACAAGTGCTACATTGCTATGCTACATCCATATCTGCAGGGTCTCTTTACTCATTTTGAAAAAGAAGGTTTTATTAGAAGATGGCGACTCACAGCTTCCTAGTTCCAGGGTGCAAGTCTGCGTGTCAAGTGGGAACTTTTTCAGTCGCATCTTGCACTCTGCTGTCGTGGTTATTCTACAGGACAGAGAAAAAACGAAACGCAATTCCATGAGAACAAAACTGTCAAATGTCAATGTATGGCTTAGATTTTCTTAGGGTAGAATAGGGTAGAATATAAGAATCGAGGTTCCCTGTAAATCTGATAAGAGATTCGAAGAGTCGTGTATTATATAGGACAAAAACGAAGAGGTGGTATTCGAGACATTTGATCCTACTTGGTCTTTCTTTTTAAATTTCTCTGGCGACTACTGATGGTTTTCAAACTGTAAGAACGTATCTGACGTACGTGTCTACCTGACACACCTAACGTCTTACATAGCTTACCTAACGTTATACAAAAAAGTACAAAACGTACCTAAAAACTTATACAGGACTTACCTAGCGTTATACAGAACAATAACGTTATACACGACGTACGTAACATTATACATGTGTACAGTGTTATACAGTTCTTACCTAGCTTTGCACAGGATTTACCTAGCGTTATACAATACTAACTTAGCGTTATAAATACTAAACTAGCGTTATACAATAGTTACATAGCGTTATACACGACTTATCTATGGTTATACAGGGCCTATCTAACGTTGTGCAGGACTTCCCTAGTATTAGACAGAACGTACCTAACTTTATACAGGACTTACCTTACGTTATGCGCAAGATACGTAACGTTATACATGTATACCGGGTTATACAGGGCTTATTACCTCCGGGTAGGGATGTACATCCCGAGCGCGGAGGTTTTGTGAGGGAAGACGAAATTAGCGTTCGCACCCGTTTCTCGCGTTTGGGTGGACGGATATGTCTGGGAGTTGGTATACGTTTGCTGTTGGGCTGTAGATGGTGCACGTTGTTTGGTTTTTTAGTATGTGTGTTTTAGTGCGTCAAAATGATGCGTTTAGACCGCCGATGGACACCCCTTTCAGTGTGAAAGTGGACCTCAGCTTTTGACCTTTGCATGTATAAGGACGATTG
>NW_017804509.1:312860-318132 GCF_001625305.1 Branchiostoma belcheri
AAACGCAATTCCATGAAGAACAAAACTGTCAAATGTCAATGTATGGCTTAGATTTTCTTAGGGTAGAATAGGGTAGAATATAAGAATCGAGGTTCCCTGTAAATCTGATAAGAGATTCGAAGAGTCGTGTATTATATAGGACAAAAACGAAGAGGTGGTATTCGAGACATTTGATCCTACTTGGTCTTTCTTTTTAAATTTCTCTGGCGACTACTGATGGTTTTCAAACTGTAAGAACGTATCTGACGTACGTGTCTACCTGACACACCTAACGTCTTACATAGCTTACCTAACGTTATACAAAAAAGTACAAAACGTACCTAAAAACTTATACAGGACTTACCTAGCGTTATACAGAACAATAACGTTATACACGACGTACGTAACATTATACATGTGTACAGTGTTATACAGTTCTTACCTAGCTTTGCACAGGATTTACCTAGCGTTATACAATACTAACTTAGCGTTATAAATACTAAACTAGCGTTATACAATAGTTACATAGCGTTATACACGACTTATCTATGGTTATACAGGGCCTATCTAACGTTGTGCAGGACTTCCCTAGTATTAGACAGAACGTACCTAACTTTATACAGGACTTACCTTACGTTATGCGCAAGATACGTAACGTTATACATGTATACCGGGTTATACAGGGCTTATCTAATTTTGTAGAAGACTTACCTAACGTTATACAGAACTTTTCCATCGGAGGACAGTCTCAACAGCCTGTTGTGGGCAGTCACGGTGTGCTTAAAGGACTTCTTATCATTCAGGATGAAAGTGTCAGGAATCCAAATCTTCTCCGCTGGGGACGAAAAGAGAAGAAATTTGTAGTAAAACATTGAACTTTATTCCAACACACAGTTTACAGAGATCAAATTTTCAGCGACCACTGTCGCCTTCATTGCTTACGTCACGTATCAGTAAAGTGTCGTGTGAATAAGGTCACGTGTTTGTAAACCGTAACTCTCGCGAGATCACGTTGTGAAGTTATTAATTATCTTGATGAAGGCGACAGTGTCGCTGAAAATTTGATTTCTCTGTAAACTGTGTGTTGGAATAAAGTTCAACGTTTTACTTTATTATTACCAGCACAGATGAACGTCCATGATAATCTGAGAAGAAATTTGATTTATTGAAATTGCAACTGTGCAATACACGTGGGACAAAGGCAGCTGTTGCTGGTGTTGTGTCCCACACATAGAAACAAATACCGGACAGACAATACTCATTTGTACTCAAGTGGGTAAAGTCGTGTAAAGTGCCTTTCCCAAGGGCACAAGATCGGTAGCATGCCAGGACTCAAACCCGGGAGCTCTTTGTTCCGAGTCGAGCACTCTGCCGTTCACCATACGACCCCACTTAAGAAATCTGCCGTTACTAACGAGGTGTTGCTACAGCACGATGTTACAATGGTGACAGACGTCTAGTCCAGGTCATTGGCTTTATTTGTTTCGAGAAGAAGAATAAACTGAGCCAAACGTTCTGCGACGGTAAACATAAACAAACAAACAAACAAACAAAACATCCTAACCTGTGGCGCCGGCCAGTGGGATCTCCGACACGGAGCTTGAGTTGAAGGCCAGGCGGGGGTCGATCCAGCTCTGACTCAGCATCATAGTCATGGTGTACTCCTGGGCATGGGGGATCAGGGAAATAAAGAGCATTAACGAGAAGTCCTACTAGGGCCTTCAAATATGAGAACAGCCCGTAAACTATCGGATAGGACATCAGGGTCGAAAATGGACTGCAGCTTTGTCTAAACAACATAGTCATGGTGTACTCCTGGGCATAAGGAAATCAGGGAAATAAAGAGTATTTGCAAAAAGAAATCTACCCCTTTAATGTTGAGGTCACATTTCAAAACCGGGGCCGGTCGGGATGTTTCGACTAACGAAAAATCATCAATTTATATAAATGATGAACGCAAATATTTTTTCAACTTTTTTTGTGCTTTTTTGTCTTTCATTTTTGTGCTTTGTTGTCTTTCATATATCTTTCATTGGAAATGTGACCTCAGCGTAACCTTAGAATGGTCCGCCCGAGCTCCAAATTTCCCGGAAGCCGCTAGGAGTCCTACTGGGCCACTCAAAGGCGTGAACAGCCCGTAAACTACTCGACAGGACATCCGGTTTGACATCGGGACTGCAGTCTTGTCTTGTGTTCCCCAGAATTTGACCGGAGTATAGATCTGCCACACACTTTTTGTGCCCCCTTGAAAATGTGCCTCAGCCATAAAGTCATGTTATTGATCCTTATTGTGCTATAACGAGGTTCAAAAACGTCCATCCAAGGCAGTCCGATTTGGGCCACAGACGAGCGAGGTAGCACTAAGTAGCATCACAAGACGCGGAACCACTCAACCGTTTTTAAGATCAATAAATAAAAGCAAAACTTGTTACAGGGAACTGCAGAATGCTTTATTTTACTCACCATGTTGATCTCGGAAACCTGATCGATGCTTTGTACCGCAAAACCCACGTCGATGTCCACCGGCGGTCCTGGAGATGGAACAACATCATGGCTTAATATTAATAACTTGGCAGTATTTGGCTGTTCAACACACACACACACACTGCTAGGGCAGCCCAACTAGCCTGTTGCTATTACAAAGGCTTGCCCTGCTGACAAGACAAGACATTGCAATAACATAAAATATTACAAAACATTGCAAGACATTTCAAAACAACCTTACTGTCCTATGGCTACACCCCCAGGGGTCGTATTAAAGTTTAGCACCTCCAGTCATGGTCACGGTTTCCTTGTTTAACAAGGCATTGTATCGATATCGACCAGAGTGGAGAGTGGAAATGTTCACGGTTGTGGGCATTGTAATACTGCTGTCCACAGGGACATGATGATGTGATACATGTACATGGAGTCTAAACTTTTGTGTTATTGGTTGACCTCGTGCTTGTAGCAGCTGTCCAGAAAGTAGAGCCGTACCTCCCGTCATTGGCTCGGTTTCCTTGTTAATTAAACAAGACATTGTATCGACCATCCTGTAGGACCACTGACGAATATATAAGATTGCAATTCTACTGTCCAAAGGGACATGATGAGGGGATATATGGATTCCTCACTGGATATCTTTAAACAACGTTCAGAGATAGATGTGCATTTGCTAGGTGTGACAGGTCGTTCAAATTGATTCCTTTGCTGTTGCTTTTCTGTAAAGCTGTGTTGTTACGCCGAATGGCGGCTATACCGGCTGTAAAGGACCGGTCCAGCTAAACGCCCTTACGCGTAATCATGCCCGAACATCTGGGGGTTCCAGGAACAGACGGATCGGTAACCTGATACCTCACATAACAGACGGATCGGTAACCTGATACCTCACATAACAGACGGATCGGTAACCTGATACCTCACAGAACAGACGGATCGGTAACCTGATAACTCACATAACAGACGGATGGGTAACCTGATACCCCACATTGTAGCTAAACGCCAGGCAGGCGTTCCGAAGCTTCAGCAGGCAGATGTTCGTTCGGATGTCACTTTACGTAATGATCCGTCCAAGAACAAAGTACTTAGTAGCTTACCTCTATGGCTAATGCCTCTTTGCGTCCACCAAATTGTTGGCTAGCTGTATGACTCGAGAAGTTGCGACTTAGAATTTTGTGAATGTGGCTTGATGTAGAAAGCAAATTTTGGGAAGGACTGCTCTCCAAGCGAAGTATAGTGACCGCGATTTCTGTCCCTTTCTTCTAAATTACGGCGACCAAACAAATAAACAAACAAAAAAAAAGAAACAGACTACAGCTACTACGAACATATAGTCATAGGAAATACCTCAAGAAAAATACAACTAAAACAGCAACAACAAAATAACCCCCGACCGAAACCTCTCTTTGGAGAGCATCAAGGTACAAAGTGCATACTAGTGTCATAGATCCGGATCTTTGAATCGTTTGAAGGATTGATAAACCATTAGAGACGAAACACTCCGTGTGCACGCACGCTTGCCAGCACCTCAGAAATAGTGAGGTCACATTTCCAAACCTGGGCCCGGCCGGGCAGTCTTATGGAACGAAGAGTATGGTATAAAAGACAACAAATCACAAAAAAATAACAATGGGAACTATTTGTGTATATTCTTTATACAAATTGCTGATTTTTCGTCGATCGAAACAGCCCGGCCGGGCCCCGGTTTGGAAATGTGACCTCAGCAAAAGACGGGCGACTTCTTCCCCATACACAATAACAACCTGAGAAGACGAATCCCAGAAACGGGCGATTTCTCTCGCTTTGGACTTCAGGGAGCCCCATTTGCGAATTCCTTCACGGCCTCATTCATTACCCCGAAGTGCGTGGATTTAAGTCTTAAGAGGACCATTGACCCATTTCTCGATGGCCAATTCCAATATTTATCAACCCAATGACCCTTCTGACGATCTACAGTCTCAAATGCAACAACCATATCCATCAGGGTGGACATTTCGTGCACGGCATAAGCAGTAGAGAATGAGTAACAATTCTACGTGGTAATTTGCTAAGCTCTTATAATATCATGTTAGCCACACGGGAATTCATCATAGCGACAAAACGTTTTTAGTGTTCCGTGTTTTTTATGCTTTCTTCCATGGGGGAGGGGGTCGGACTCACGTTCATCATAGATGTTGCATTTATGTGTATTGTTTTAGTAACTTGTTAAACATTTCATTTTCAATGTATAAGTGACGTGACACAAAAGGAATATGTAAATTACAATATAAAGTAAAATACAAAATCCTGCTATTAAGGAATAAATTATACAATACACAAAGGAGCTTATGGGGAAAACATTTTCCCCATAAGTCCCTTGAATACACATGTACGCTAGAAGGGAATACATATTACTGAAGAGTAAGAAATATAAGTCTAAATATCATCAGTAGTCATGTAGCTTGTCAGGCCACATTACAGTGCGCGGAACAATGGCCCAAACAATGGCAGACTGAAGCGCGTCTCTGCCAATCCACTCCAGACAGCTCCCAACATTATTGGTGTATAAACGATGTGATGTCAAGTCATTCGAATCCAGCGCTTTACGAGGAGGCTTTTCTGGGAAATAGTTGCCGGGGTTTTATCGCTGTTTCATGGCGTGTCTGTCATCGCCGCGGTTTACACGAGTGCTCGGAATAGATGAGCCCGCTTTATGTACAATGAAAATCAATTTCGTGTAAAGAAAACGCTTCGTACTAAATTGTATTGGACTTACTGTGTCTCATAATGGAAAGAGATTAATGATGTACACACACACACACACTATATATATATA
>NW_017804509.1:318330-354635 GCF_001625305.1 Branchiostoma belcheri
TATATATATATATATATATATATATATATATATATATATATATATATATATATATATATATATATATATATATATATATATATATATATCAGAGTGAGCAATTGTGGAGTTACTCATGGACATATATCTATTCTTTTACATTATCTAAGAAACTTTATCTAAATATTCATTATTTAACAATTTATTTAAACTTACACAGTATGGCAATCACTCGAGATCCTTATTTGCAATCAGATACAGATTCATGTACAGATACAGATTCATGTACAGATGAACGTGTCAGTCGCTACACTGTATGACATAGTATAGATATAAATGACATGGGTGCAAAATGTCGCTATGTACGTAATACACAGTCACCACAGCGTGCCCGCCACGCTAGTGCGTTACACTGGAGGGTGATCATACAGGCTCACCGATTCAGGGGAACCCAAGGGGGCCCCACATACGGAGTAACACATATTGTAATTCAACAACAGATCCCTTCACTCTTGCTTTTGTGTGGGAAAACAAAAAAGGCAATAGAGACCAAGGACAAATCCATCTAACCATGACAGCCATTCAGAAGCAGTTACGCTGTCGGCATGTTACTTCCCAATCCAGTAGAATCATCTTGATTCATCAAAAGAATTGCGATCATTAATTGTCAATGTCGCTGGAATTACGTTGATCCCATCATAGCTCGGGGAAGTTTAATCTAAAGTCCAGGTTCGATTTAATCATCGCGGGGCCATTATCGCTGATGGTTCATATTACCTGTAATGAGCACGCAATTAGCTTAATTAAGGGCAATTGCAGGAAGACCTTGTTTTATTGCATGCGGGTAGCATTAACTGTAATGTCTGGGGATTCAAGAGGCAAGGGAAATACTGTAATTGCTGATTTTTTCCCCTGTACTTTTATGTTCATTGTTTTTACTGTCACTTCTGTACCGTGAACTTATCATTACAGTTAACAAATAATACCTAGACTTTCTTTTCTCTGCACCTGCTGCCACCGACAAACATATAGTTGCGTGAAATTTTGCTACTGTGAATATTAAGTGAATTACAGTAACCGTTGTTTTCTCTGCTACTAAAAGGAAAGCATTTCACGACTTTACAAAAGACAAAGTCAACATCAATAGTAACGGTATGAAGACCATTATTTTACGATTGGCATCCACTGTCTTCCATGTACAGAAGTCAATACACACGGCAGCGGGTCCGGTATCGGCTGTACGTGCGCAGGTTACACATCACGCATCGGTACAGTTTATAAAACGGCAGGGACACCGTGAGGGCCATATATTCCGTGTTTCAGCAAAATTAGAGATATTGAGCGGAAGCTCGGCGGTCTCAGGCCGTCGGTAAACATCGATCTACTGATGGTCGGATATGCGCGTATGTTCGGGACCTTAAGGGGAACCAATGCGATTTCAGGGCAGAAAAAATGGAAAGATTCTGAATGAGGCAGTCTTTGTGACATTGACACATACTACTTCACATTAGCACAGTTGAGCCAGCATTTCATACTTTGGGCATTTAAAACTGCAGAAACAAGCCCCTAGATGAGTAATTTATTTTATGGGTGGTACCCTAAGAATCAACAAAGGGCCCTTCCAGTAACCATTTTCCATTAGAAGTTTGGATATTTTTGCTCCATGAGGGTGGTTCAATATACAATGGGACAGTGTAGTTTCAACTCAACTCAGTATGTAGATAAGTGACTAGAATATTGACTTTGAGAAATCGGGTTTCCAAGCCCTAAAAACTGCACTGGACGCCTTTGAGAGGATGTTTACCATAAAGGGGCTATCGTCACCAACATATATAACATAATGTCATCAGTACATAAACAATATGATCCATACTGTCTAAAATGAACGTCCAAAATGCAGATCGCAAAATGTATAGCTGTGTACACTAGAGTGGTGGCCACAGGACAATCCAACACGTTCCTATCGACTTTCCCTGAACGCTGTTAACATTATTAACTGTAGTTGAGGGATGGTCGCCATCTGGACTATATCCGTGCCGCTGGCATGGCTATGCATTTCATCTCCAAGCAGAGGCAGAAAGGCAAAATCGTAGCATTTTCTTGCCGTATTGTGTGCATATTCATGTTGTTATTATTTATTATTTAAAAGATTATTTGTTTGGAGGAGTCAGCTTTGTTAAAGGATTCTATCCTGTTGCTGACTCCTCTCAGTTTCTTCTCTGAAAATCTTAATAAATAAATAACTAAATAACTCTGTCAAGCAGTAAAAAGAAAAAAAAGATGACCATACGAAGTAAGGCGTATGTTAATGTTCTATGTTAATGACATGCGTTTCATCCACCCATTCTTAATACAAATCATGCATTCTTTTTATTATCATAATGTTATAGAAATATGTTAACCCTCCTGGCTAATTTTTATGTATTATGTCTTGTTTTATTTTCTGTCATATGTAATGAAGAATGAAATAATTGTTTTAATACAATGACACTCATTCTACCTAGGGCTTCCAGTTTATGATTTCTTATCTTTAAAAGAAACCGCTGGATTGAGTAATTGTTACCAACGTCTTTGTGGAACAAACTCAAACCTAGAAAATGCTGCGATTTTATATACAAACATCTGCTTGGAAATTAAATACATTCCCTTTTTACGAGTGCGCTGCACAATCAGATATCTGGCTCAATTTTCCTGCCAATGTCGTTATCTTATATTTGATCATGATTGCAGCACAAGTTGTTTATCACCAAAGCAGTAGATCAGCGGTCCATAATGTTGACAAAGAAGATGGATTTTACAGTTTACATTTAAATATTTTATGTAATGATGTAAAAGTTATGTGGAGGGCAACTTGTAAAGGTGCGTATGCACCTGTTTTGCCCTCCCTTCCACTTTGTGGAAAATTCCAACAATCAAAATTAATTTTTAACGGCTAAAATTACTGTTCACGTTGTGCTTTGATAATACTTTAAGTTGATGTAATGTCCTGGTGACATTTCAGCCCTTTGGCTGCTATCGTTGCGACACTGTCTTTGGCTGCTATAAATCATTGATATAGAGATATGCTTTCAATTTCAAACTTCGCTTTCACGACCACAACGCCTACTACATCGTCAACTTCGGTGTGTCGACATGGTTATATTCTATTTTATCGTGATTGCATAAGAAAGCACTTCATCACTTCCAAACCTCCAATGCCATAAATATTATGTACTTTTACCAACTTTACTTCATAAAACATACATCGATCATCCACCTACTAGGTCCTATCAAACGGCACACGTTTGCCCGTAAAGTGTGTGAATTGTGACGCTGGCACATCTGTGTGTTTATCTTACCTGAGGGTGTTGCTGTAAGTTATAACTGAAAATTACTTGTATTTGGTTAAAGTTTTATTTGCTGCAGAGTTGGTTTTCTGCCGGGTACGGTAGTATTGTTTTGGGGTTGCTGAGCTGTGGGTTTGCGTGTCTCTTTGTCTGGACAGAATTGGTTGGCAGCACGGGGGTGGGAAAGATTGGCAGGCAGAATAACAGCCCAAAATGGCACAAAGGAAACGGCATGCGCATGAATGGCTAAAGGCACTTGTAAAGGTTGACATTCAGGAAGCCGAGGATAGCATACTTCAGCAGAGGGAAGCATATTATCTTGAAAGTTCATCTGTGTTGGTAGAAATCATTATGAAGCAAGTTCCAAGGATAAGAATTCCAAGGGCCCATGTAAGGAAAGCACGGCACAGTTTTCTATCTCTCACTTCATTGTCAACACCATCAACTTTATCATGGTTGCCTACGATGTTTATCGTGCTATTTGTATCCTGCGGTTCTTCATGTTAACTTTTCAATCCTCCAATACCATAAATATTCATACTTCACAAACTCCTTACAACGTTTACGATGCGTCTCCGACATCCTGCATCTCAATGGCCCGTAAAGGGAATAAATTGCGCCGCTCACACGTCTTCTTGGCCATTTTACTAGGAGACATTACCGATAACTGGGAATCACTTCACGTTTTATGAGTTGTCGTACTAGTTTTTGCCAATCGTTTTTTATAGCTTCGCCATAGTGATCTATCAATCAATTAATCGATTGATCTAATGATCTGGTTCTGTTAGACTTTTAACAATTCCTATCAGGTTTCTCGTTTCTCTAAAATTATAGAATCAGGTTGAAATGTAGGCAATAATAGGCAGTACTCGGTACCCAAAGGCCACTGCATTAAAGGAAAAATCTAATTTAAAGAGAGTTATTAGCTATAAAGGTAACATTTGCAAAACAAATGCGTCATGTTTACCTTCACATGGCCCAGCTCAACAAACTACTGTTCTTATTATTCCTACTCAAACGCATTCATAAATATGGTGACCATGCAGCCCCTCTTGAACTCAGTTCTGCATGGCACTTGCAACATTATTGCAACCCAACATTAGTTACCATGGTAACAGACATCTGCATGGTCCTGGTCATTGACCTTATTTGTTTGGAACGGAAGAAGAAGAAGAGGAATAAACTTAGCAAAAACAATATGTTTTCCTTCTGCGAAATTCAAGGTAAACATAATAATCTAGCTGCACTAGTAATCTCCAAGGTATGCATACAGATACACAGCTGTTCAAGCCATTCTTGAGAAAGCCTTTTCTTACGATGTGTTGGTATTAGTGTACCCTGCTAAATCAAGAGAGATGATTTTACTCTTGCTAACAGGTCCTAAGTTGATGGTAGGCTCAATTGTATTATTACGTTTCTACGTATACCAATCTGGCTCGGTTTAAAAAAAACTTTTTATTAGACCCAACTTTTTAGATTTAGAGCGACAAGGCCGGTTGTTACATGAGGCGAGCACGAATTCTGGGCCATCAGTCACGGCGAAATACGAAATAGTTGATTGTGTAATTTCTGGGGTAACATTCTAACGCAGCCCCAATTTTCTGGGTCAACCCGATCGCCGCCCGGGTTCTCCATATCGATCTTAAGAGTTAAAAGGTCGACGGGATCCGAAATGACCGGAAAATTGTCTTACGGAATGGACAACAGACATCGGGCATGATGAAAGTATCTTAAAAATGCTCTTAGTACAATCTCTCAAATCCAGTTTATGCGTACTTATTGATCGTGAGTAGGGAACCTATTTGCCATTCCTTTCATTCTCTTTGCTAGAAAATGCAATTTCAAAGCGGATTTTCGCTTAAACAAGATTATTCCAAGGCAATTCCAAATTCCTGTGTCCTGTTGGCGAATGTAAAATCTGGTTAAAAGCAAACACGTTCCCAAAGTTTCTTCTAAATTCCATCAACATTCCAATAGATTGATTGCATGGCAATGGTTAATGAAAAGGGACAGGAGAATTCAGAGAGCCCCCATGTTCGTGGAGAGCCACATCTTTAGCACTTAATCAAAGAGAGGGGTTCGGTCCAGAAGGCAATGCCTAAAACTAATCAATCTGAACTAATTTTGACTATCATTTCTTCCCTACAGACAAATAGACAGACAAACAAACAAAAACAGTCAAGACAATATGTTGTCCTTAAATGTACAAAAAGTCAAGGAAACATTACTAATTTTAGAGCTTTATAAAAGTGAAGCTTCTCCTTGATGCTTTCATTTTGGTTTGTACTGTGTTTCCTGTTCACCCTCGCAGTGTAACTCGCAGCGACAAAGTTATATTCAGACATTGGTCCAGTCGGGAAATAGATCACAACTCGGAAGAATTATTGTCCCAAAAATCTTTAGCAGACGTTATTCTACAATAACCCGTGCCAGAAGAGCACAGAAGTTAATTGCCTTGTTGCCTTTGGGGCTGCCCAAGTATCGACCAGTCGCCAGAAGCATGAAGAGTCTTAAAGAAGACACTGTCTTGTGTGACAGGAAGACATCCTGTGCATACTTAATCCCCAGTGCAGTTTTCAGGGCTCGGAAACCCAATTTTTCAAAACCAATATTCTAGCCATTTATCTACATACTGAGTTGAAACCACACTGTCCCAATGTACATTGACCCTCATGGAGCAAAGATTTCCAACATTCTGACAGAAAATGGTTACTGGAAGGACCCTGGGCTGATTTTTAGGATACCACCCAGAAAATAAAGGACTCATCTTGGAGCTTGTTTCTGTAGTTTTAAATGCCCAAAGTATGAAATGCTATAATTAATAAAACTCAAATGAGCTAATGTGGAGCAGTATGTGTCAATATCACGAACATTGCCTTATTCAGGATATTTCCAGTTTTTCTGCCTTGATGCCTTTAAAGAAGACACTGTCTTGTGTGACAGGAAGACGTCTTGTACATACTTAATCCCCGGCAGCGGTAGGAAACTGCTGCGTAAGTTCCGCTTCGGTACTTTGATGATCAATAAACCAGTAACAAGTTCGTCAGTTCCAGGGAGTAAAGGGGCGCCTTGGTTGACCCGAGGCAGATTTCATGCTTTATGCCATTACGGTTTACACAGAGGAGTTTGGACGGCTGTTCCTGATTCATTCATACTTTGGTTAGGAGAAGCTCAATATGAAATACATTGCGTCTTGCTGAGACGGACAAAATTAAATGATGCACAATAAAGTCGTCTTAGAAGGTCCCTTTGAAGCACTTCGACCAGGAATGCAATTTCATATAGAATTTCTTCCAAAACAAGATTATCCTGAGGCCATTCCAAATTTCCGTGCTCTGCTGATGAAAGCCAAATCTATTTAAAAACTTAAGTTTGTTACCCTGAATTATATTATCAGACCTACTAAGTACAAACGGTGGAAGAATATTAAGACCACATCCTTCCCATTAATTAATTGACAACTCCTGCTTGGTGTACAAAGGGATGTATATCAAATAATGTCTGTGCGTTGGAAATCCCTCCAATGATGGTAAGCGCTCATTTCCATCTCATACTAGCCACACACTAGGTAAGATAGCCTTATGGAATCGTAGTTATTTACCAGTATTTGCCATACTTTGCATCCTGTACAATTGATGTGCAATAAAGTTATCATCTACATCTGTATATAATAATGTCCCTGTCGACACCAGAATTGCAATCTTATATACCCGTCAGTGGTCCTACAGCTCGTGAAAGGCTTGTTGAACAAGGAAACCATGTCCATGACGGGAGGCATGGCTCTCATTTTTGGACAGCTACTACAAGAACGAGGTCAACCAATAACACAAAAGTATAGACAATTTGTATTACAATCTTATATACCCACTGGGGTCTAAAACTCATAAACTTATTGACAAGTTTCTTTTGACTTACTCGATGTATGTTTCTATTTTATCAATATCCATGAGCACAATACAAAACAATAAGATAAAATCAGGACTTCACAGTATTTCTGTCCCTCTGGATTGGAGCATACACGCTGCAATCTGCTACAGGGTTCCACAGTACAGGGTGGTCGATACAATGCCTTGTTGAACAAGAAGACCGTGCCCTTGACTGGAGTTACGGCTCTCCTTTCTGGACAACCACTACAAGCACGAGGTCAACCAATAACACAAAGCCAAGGCTAAATGAATCCCCTCATCATGTCCCTATGGACGACAGAATTGCAATCTCATATGTCCGTCAGCGTTTCCACAGTTTGGTCGATACAAGAGCTTGTTAAACAAGGAAACTGGGACAATGTCGGGGGCATGACTCTCCCCGTCTGGACAGCTGCTACAAGTACGAGGTAGACCAATAACACAAAAGTCCAGACTGCTTGTATCCCCTCATCATGTCCCTGTAGACAGCAGAATTACAATGTCCTTCACCCGTGAACGTTTCCACTCTACAGGCTGGTCAATACAATGCCTTGTTGAACAAGGAAACCGTGTCCATGACGGGAGCATAGCTCCCCTTTCTGGACAGCTGCTACAAGTACGAGGTCAACCAATAACACAAAAGTCCAGGCAACCTGTATCAAAACATCATCATGTCCCAGTGGACGGCAGAATTGCAATCTTATATACCCGACAACGTTTCTACAGGTTGGTCGATAGGTTGTTAAACAAGGAAACCGAGACCAGGTCGGAGGCATGGCCCTCCTTTCTGGACATCTAGTACAAGTACGAGCTCAACCAATAACACAAAAGTGTAGACTACATGCATCATGTCCCTATGGACAACAGAGTTGCAATCTTATATGCCCGTCAGCGGTTCCACAGGCTGGTCGATACAAGAGCTTGATAAACAAAAGGAAACTGGGACAATGTCGGGGTATACCTCTCCTTTTGAGGTCAACCAATAACACAACAGTCCAGACTATATCATAGGACATGTATCCAGCCATCATCATGTCCCAGAGGACAGCAATATTGCAATCTTATATGCCCGTCAGCGGGTCTACAACCTGGTCGATACAAGATCTTGTTAAACAAGGAAACAGAGGCCTGGTTCTCAAGAACACGAAAGTCCAGACTCCATATCCTCTCATGCCCCTATGGACAGCAAAATTGCAATCTTATATGCCCGTCAGCGCTTCCACAGGCTGGTCGATACCAGAGCTTGTTAAACAAGGAAGCCTCGTCGATACTTCTCTGCGAAACAGGCGGAAAGACTACTGACGGGTACATTGGGTTTTATCGATGCTGTCTTATGAGGGACGGATGAGATATTGACGACTTGATCGTGATATGAACAGGAATGAGGTCTGGTCAGATATGCTTCGGGCGAGAAAGTTGCCGCCTGTTCTAGTTGGCATGTTCTGTTCTGGTTCTTCTTGGCGGTTCTACCCTTGGGAAATGCACTTTTTACGTCTTTGAAATGAGTACCTAGCTTTTGTTAGGGACGTCTGTCGGATCGATGGGACGTTAAATGAAGGCCCCGTATTTGGGAAGAGCCACAGCCCACGTACGTTAAAGAACCCACCACAACTTCCAAAAAGAACACAATTCGCTGTGTGACAGTTCAAATTCTGTTGTCTGAAAGTTGGTGATTCACTACAAATCACCTGGTCGTATTAGCTTGACGGTGATTTACCCTTGCGAACTTCCGGAAGACCTTACGTACACCTTAGACCTTAGATCCTCTCGCATACTTGCATAGGACGAATAGTGTGACATTAATGAAATTATGTAACACTGATGGAGATAGAGTAAAGAGACACTTTTTTTCACAACCGGAAAACCTTGGTTGTGAAAAAAAGAGTCTCTTTACTCAGTGACTTACCAACCTGATGAAACTATTCACGCACTGATGGAGATAGTAAAAAAAGCAAACCAACGAACCTCCGATGCCGGGGCGCAGGTCCATGGAGTAGTTCTCCAGCAGGTCCTCCAGGATATCCTGCGTGGGGCCGGTGTAGATGTTCTCCTGTCGCACGGCGGGCTCCTCGTCATACAGGCGGGCCGAGGGTGTCGTCATGCGCTCGTCCTCCTGTGATTGGGCAAAACAGTGTGACGTTATAATTATTGTCCTGTGATTTGTCTAAACAGTGTGACGTCAATGTATTGTCTTCCTGTGATTGGTCAAAACATTGTCATGTTCTCCTGTCGCACGGCGGGCTCCTCGTTGTACAGGCGGGCCGAGGGTGTCGCCATGCGCTCGTCCTTCTGCGATTGGGCAAAAAGATTGACGTCAAATGTATTGTCTTGTGATTGGTCAAAAACAGTGGGACGTCGTAAGTATTGGGTGTACGTGTCGCCATCTTGGAGAGATTCAAAATGGTGGCTCCTCGTCGTACAGACTGACGGGAGTCGTCATGAGGTCGTCCTCCTGTAATTGGTCAAAAACAGTTTGGAAGACGTACGTGACGCCATGTATATCACTGTGGGAAACGACGATTTACCAATGACGATAAATGTCGGGAAAGTGTTGATTTAGGCAACGATGTCATCAGTATAGTTCTTCTTTGTGTAACTGTAGCTATTGGTAAATCCGACATTTTTGTTGAGTGAGCCCTGCATATCTAGGAGCCAACCTTGCGACATCCACAGGTTGCTGTCCAAGTTCGAAGTTTGAAACTTAAGCTTAATACTCCGTAACACTGCCATTGCGGAGGCAGCTGCGAAGGAGTTTTGTATTTTGCTTTACTTGCTACAATATGTCCCATTAATGATGATGAGTTTTAGTGAT
Source organism: Branchiostoma belcheri (assembly GCF_001625305.1). Taxonomy (NCBI): domain Eukaryota; kingdom Metazoa; phylum Chordata; class Leptocardii; order Amphioxiformes; family Branchiostomatidae; genus Branchiostoma; species Branchiostoma belcheri. The sequence continues at coordinate 328,353 of NW_017804509.1, forward strand.
GTTCTAGTTTGTTAGAGCCAAATAGAAAACGCCATCAAAAGAGTATCAAAGATCATCAAAAATGTATCCGAGTATTTGTACCAATCCGACTGTCATAACAGCTTACTTTCTCTAGGCCGTACCTAAGCTTGACAACTCGCCTTCATTATGGAAGTCATTCGTCCTCACTGCCTTCATTCCGAATTCATCAAACATTCATTGTCATTTCTTATCAGACATATATCCACATGAAAGGGCTTTCAACATGGTTGTTAGTATTGGTATCGGGGAATATCAGATATCATTGATTATGATTATCATCGGGAAATATATTGTCAAGTGCAGAATGCCATGCATCAGTCTTTAGTGCTACACCTGTGTGGAATATTTCAACGTTACTCCTAAACTTGTGAACATGTAGATGCATTAATTTGCATTCGTTTTATTCAGTTATAACCATGACAAACCAATAAAGCACTCTTGAAACTTTTGGTTACCACAGGGTCACATTTGTCTATAGATCGTCGTAAGATCTTGATTTTCAAGCAGACTGAGAAAGAAACAACTGCCGACCAGGATCTACGACAGCCTTTTTTCGTAACAAGACATCTGAATTTTTCACAACACATTCACGATTGGCCCAAGAATGCCTCCAGTTACAATGTATGTGACCGACCTGTATCCAAAACCTTGTCTATTTAGTTGTATGTCTAATCAGGCGCGGTTCTTGATGGTCTTCACCTATGCAATAAGTTAGATTTTCCTCAAGCAAGATTCTCTATCCTGAACCTTACTTGAGCATGGTTCTGGATAAAGCACGGTGCCAGGTGGTTCTAGATACGCGTGGACTATCCAGAACCGTACTTGGGCATGCTTCTGGATAAAGCACGGTTCTGAATACAACAACAATTGTAATTGAGAACACTTTGCAGCTATGAGCCATTGATTGCCCACTAAATTGTTTCTTACCATGTGTATGTACAATCAAGTGGGTATTGCTCACTATACTATAGCACATTATAAAAAAAGGCATGCATGTGCCCGGGCCCTTAAGCTTACCATGACGGCGGTTGCGAAGATGCTGATGCCGTTGATTTCGCCGGTGGGAGCGGCGGTGCCCGTGGCCATGGGAGTCGGGATGCCGCGGGCGGACAGTCGGACCACCGTCTGAGTCAGCAGCAGCACCGCGATGATCGGCAGACTCTTCGAAGCCATGATTAGCTGCAAAACGCCATGAGGAATGTGGTTTTAAGATGTGGTACATATACGTATTCCAATATACATAAAATGTTTCGCCGGGAATACATTCGCCAGTACCTTCGAAGTCATGGTCAGCTAGAAAACATTACAAGGAAACTGTTTTGAATTGTGGGTCGTGTGGCGTAACTTGAAAGTGTTCAACTCAGAACCAAGAGGTCCCGGGTTCGAGTCCCGGCATGCCACCTATCTCGTGCCGTTGGGAAAGACACTTCACACGACTTTCCTCACTTAACGCAGATGAAAATGAGTATTGTCTTGTCCTGTCCTGTATTTGTCCTCTGCGTTGGTGGTGGCATAAAATAAGTTGAAAAAAACATGTGTGCCGTCACCATGTGTTGTCATGAATTGTTTGAATAACGAAAACAAAAAATTACATTGGAGTGTTTGTGAAACAAATGGGTAAGACTGAGACAGCATAGTAGCTACCAATAGTGCTTCACCGGATATACATTCGTCAGACTCTTCGAAGCATGGTTAGCTGAAAAAAAAAAAACATCACAATGAATCGCCATAGAGCGTCCCCTTGTAATGCATGCCTTTTGGTTTTTATGAAAGTAATTTGGAATGCTGAGATAACAAAGGTTCTACTAGCACTAGTCAACAGAATAACAACACTGGACTCATCTAAGCCATGGTTAGCTTAAAGAAATGAGATAATTTTAAGATGATAGGTGAACGTTTATCATGAAGTCATAATTAACTGCAAAAACATCTACAATGCAAGATGGCCTTCTTTTTAAAAAAGAAGGCATTGGAAGCTTTCACCAGAAATCAGTGTTAAAACATCTGATGTCGTCACGACAACAGAAAAGATGCGTACACAGAGTAAACTTCAAACCCTTTTTTCAGTAGTCAGACCAGACGGTTTTCAGAATGGATGTCATGGCCTTATAGCCAATCATGGCCCACAGAATACCTCAACTTTATCTCCCCACACCGACACATGTGCAGCCCTCATCTCCACAAATTAGAGCTCAAGATGTTTGCCATGCTTGCCTCTCTGTAACTCTCAAAGCACCGTTAAGGATGGCTCTAGACAAACATATGGCAAATAAAAGCCCCCGTATGCACCCGTATACATTTGTAGTCATAAAACGATGCCCCACAGACACTTTGCCATTATTTGCCATACGACTCGGCCATGAACTTCAAGGAAAAATAAATGCATTCTGCGTATGGTCAGGAGAGATATGCCACATCGCCTGCAAGGCAATCTAAAGTAGGATTGCAGGGTTTTATGGGTTCCCATGTGTGGTATTCAATCAGAGCAAAAGCAGATTTCAGTCGAACTGTACCATACGGATTCTCTACATTAAATACACAATGCAATACGGATTGTCTACTTTAAAAAGCAAATGGGAGTACCATGGCAGAAATAGAATCAAGATTACTTGTCGAAAGTGTCCGTTATTGTCTGCTGTAAGACTATCTGGTATGCACCCGTATACATTTGTAGTCATAAAAGGATGCCCCACAGACACTTTGCCATTATTTGCCATACGACTCGGCCATGAACTTAAAGAGAAAAGAGATGCATTCTGCGTATGGCCAGAAGAAATATGCCACATCGCCTGCAAGGCAATCTAAAGTAGGATTGCAGGATTTTGTGGGTTTTCTTGTGTGGTATTTAATCAGAGCAAAAGAAGATTTCATTCGAACTGTACGATACGAATTCTCTACATTAAATACACAATTCCATACGGATTCTTTACATTAAAAAACAAATAGAAATATCATGGCAGAAATAGCATCAAGTGTACTTGTCGAAAGTGTCCGTTATTGTCTGCTGTAAGACTATCCGGTATGCACCCGTATATATTTGTAGCCATAAAAGGATGCCCCACAGACACTCTCCCATTATTTGCCATACGGCTCGGCCACGAACTTCAAGGAAAAAGACATGAATTCTGCGTATGGTCAGGAGAGATAACGTTACGCTACGTCGTCTGCAAGGCAATCTGAAGTAGGATTGCAGGGTTTTGTGGGTTTTCTTGTGTGGTATTTAATCAGGGCAAAAGAAGATTTCATTCGAACTGTACCATACGGATTCTCTACAAATGGGAGTATCATGGTAGAAATAGAATCAAGATTACTCTTCGAAAGTATCGGATATTGACTGCTGTAAAACTATCCATATATATCGATAAGCTGGTGTGTTACGCCGAAAGGCGGTTATACCGGCTATACAGATACAGATACAGATGCTGTCTGTCCGAGTACAGGAATTTAGTGCACAAAGGAGGGTTTTAGTAGTCTCTACCAGACTAACTACGCTGGCTATATATAGGAGAATAATTGCCAAGGGAGTTTGGCCGCCTTGTAGGTTTGCCTGGCCTCTTCGGAGGGAAAGAAACTTCCACCTCCCCGCGGCCGGACCCCCTTGGCCAATTATACGATCCGTGTTCTACGATCCGTATTCCCGTAGAAAGGCCCGGTGGAGGCTAGATTTTAGTGGAATGGTAGCATTGTAACCGTGTTATCTGCAACACCACTCGCCCGGAACTTCGTGAAAAAGAAATGCCCACTACTTTTTATGCATTACATTGTCTGGGTTTTCCTACATGGTGTTGTATGTATTATTAACAAGAATTCAGTTGCACTATTTACAAGCACAATACGGAATTACGGATTCTTCACATTTATAAAAGCCTATGTAAATATATTCAAATTTACAGTTGTGAAGTGTTACGGTTATTACCTAATGTAAGCTTATCGGTACATGAATGTTGTCAGGCCGCGTGCAAGTTTTCGTCGAACACAGCAGTTGTAGGCGTTCCAGTGATGGCTGTACGATACAATCACTAGACCAACAGCTGAGATAATGTTGTTAGTACTATAGTAGAGCAGTTTGTTTGTATTTTGTCGTATCCATGACCAAAAACTCTGCCTTCTGTTGAACTACCCATGCGGAGATCCTGTTTTGTTCAGGGGAAATATTCAGCGACGGACCACGAATGATACATATGTGTGTGGTCGTGTGGGCGAGGTTAGTCCCCTGATACACAGGGATTTGATAATTTGCAGACTTGCTGACTAATAAAACTTCAAGACATGACTTTCCTCACTTCACTCAGGTGTAAATGAGTACCTAGCTTCGGTTAGGGACGTCCCTCGGATAGGACGTTAAATGGAGGTCCCGTGTTTGGGGAGAGCCACACCCCACGCACGTTAAAGAACCCACCGCACTTCTCGAAAAGAGTAGGGGACCTTCCCGGTGTGAGTGGTTCAAACCTTACAGTCCGGTCTTACGCAGCTTGTACGCACATGTACAAAACTGGTGTGTTACGCCTAAAGGCGCTTTTCCGGTTATACGAAACAAACAAACGAACAAAGACGTTCTTGACAAACAGATGAATGTGTCTGCAAAACGATTAATCTGACGCGTTGAACTTGTAAAATCAAACTATGGCAACTGTATTCTTGAACCGGAGACGCATGAAAATAGATTTAAAAAATATCATCACCACACCAAGAAAGGTCCGCCTCCAAAGCATGCCAAAAACTGGTAGTTTTGGGGGTCTTCATGGTCTTTTAGAGCTTTTATGTGCTATTTTCTGACTGCACGTAGACAACATAGCTGGCCTGGTTGATTTACCCCCGTTAGAACTGGGCTAATCAGAAAACAGCCGAAGACCACCAAACCCCCAGTTCTATAAGCCTGCTACGAAGGCTAAAAAAAGGTCAGGTAGAAATGGGTTATTCTATAACAAGTTTACAAACATATTGGTGAACAACGTAGAGAAATAAAAGGGCCCGGATTCAACAGAATAGCACGCAACTTTTGGGTTTAACCCACGCGCTACTGAACGGAAGAGTTCTGGCACATTGTTCAAGAGGTCCCGGGTTCGAATCCTGCCCGGTGCCACCGATCTTATGCCCTTGGGAAAGGCAATTTACACGACTTTCCTCACCCTACTTTACTGTGAATGAGTACCTAGCTTCGGCTAGGGACGTCCCTCGGATAGAATGTTAAATGGAGGTCTCGTGTTCTGGAGAGCCACACCCCACGCACGTTAAAGAACCCACCACACTTATCGAAAAGAGTAGGGGACCTTTCCGGTGTGAGTAGTTCAAACCTTACAGTCTGGTCTCAAGTTTGACATCTTGAAGAGGAGATATTTACCTGTTATGTCAATCCTTCCACAAATGTAGTAAATCGTCATAAAATGAAATAAAAAATAAAATAAAGCCAGCTGGTTATTTCCCACTAGACTCACCTGTCTGATATGGAACTGTTATACACTCGTCCTGTAAAGTTCAGTCACTTACACTGAATAACTTGTTGGACTGTTTGCGTGGCAAGGGTGGGGGACTTGGACCTGAACAAGGGTTAGAACATTACCAATGTGGGGAACACAGTTTTTATTACTACATTCGTTTGGCATTTGCAAAACTATAACTGCCCCCCCCCCATGCGTGCAGTGGATATGTTCCTAAGTTAGAATTTGTAGTTTACTGTAACTTACGTGAGTGTACGATTGGTATTTAATGATCTTAAAATTACGGTTGTTTATTTTTTCAGTGGTACAGCCTAGGGCGTGGAGTCAAACCCGGGCAGTACGCCGTGACTTGTTTTATTATTATTATTATTCAGGTGAAGAGACAATACAATACAATACAATACAGACATAGTCCGTGTCGGATTAACTTACTCAGCTGACTTCGAAACAACAATAGGGTCCCCACAAGGTGACAGTCTTTCCCCCGTACTGTTCACCTGCTACTTAGCATCTGCACTTTCCACAGTCAGGAGGTACTCTACAAGACCCAACCCTCCAATATCACCACTTGGCTTGCCATTGGAAATGGAATATGCAGACGATGTCGATTTTATCGACGAGGAAAGAGACACGTTAGAAGGACTACTGCCGGTAGCTGCTAACAATCTGAGAGACTCACATCTATTTATGAATGAAGCCAAGACAGAATTTACCCATGTTTACTTGGCAGACACACTGGAAAAAGATGAGAATGAACAACCACTCCGTGGCAACGAGGAATGGAGAAAGAGTAAAATCCTAGGCTCCCTCCTCTGCAGCTCATCTGACATAGCAGCACGGTGCACCATGGGCAACATAGCGTTTAAGTCCCTCTGGAAAATATGGATTCGACGATCAAAAATTCCATTAAAAAAGAAACTGCAACTGTACAACGCCACCTGCGTGTCAATCATGCTCTACAACTGCAACAGTTGGGCAGCACCACAGACAGCAATAGACAAGCTAGATGCCTGCCACCGGAAACATCTAAGAACAATCACAGGACATCGATGGCCAAACAGTCTAATCTCAAACAAAGCACTGTACAAACTGTGCAATACAGGCCCGTTGTCAACTAAAGTGAAATGTGCCAGATGGACCATGTTCGGACACATTCTAAGAATGCCGACAGATACACCTGCACAGCAAGCCTTGACCTTCGCCCTGGTAGGATCTAATACTTACAGACCCAGAAAGGGAAGGCACTGCAGTAACCTACTAAGTCTGCTGAGGGCAGACCTCAAGGAAAGAGGACTAGGACCATTGCGGTCAGAAAGAAAACTCCAGGAGCTCAGGAGGCTCGCGATGAACAGGACAAAGTGGAGAGAACTGAAGAAAGACTGATTGATGCTGCAGGATGCAGAGCTACTGCAGCAGCAGAATACAGTGAACTACTACTACAGACATAGTGGGAGCGTACGCAAGTTTGCAAAACGTATCTAAGCGCCACCACTAAACAAATACAGTGTAGATACAAATAAATAAAAAGAACACATAACAGTGAAGTAATGATAAAAATACAAATTTAGAAGCATGATAAACTTACATACTATTACTATTGAGGTGTGTTGGAATAAAATATTATGTAAAGGCAGATGATACAGTAAGATAGAACTTCTAAAAACGCAAGAAACCCCGAAACCCCTAACCCATGTCCCATGACGAAGTGACACGTTCGGCATATATACAGCAAGATTTACAGAAAATTTGGAAATTTGAGGAAAATCAGTAGATAAATTGTTCAGTGGTGACGATAAAGTTGTTGACTTGTTTAAACAACTGTGTGTTGTCAGAACCGTGACTTGTTCGTCACAGTTTTGTGGCTTTTCGTGGAGCACAGGATGTAGCGGCAGGACCTTCTCATAACAACACGTAACACGTTACAATGCATCCTTTGTACACCAAAGTTGGGATTTATTTTTATAGTCAAAGAGACTGGAGATTGACAGTTACGGGCCAACGAACAGAAATACAAACGTTAATGTCCAATTGTTTGTAAAGCACACATACAGTGTGCTTTACAAACATAGCACACATACAATGGTGATTACACTTACACTAACCTCAATCAAGTTTATTATGCTAAGAGATAATGTTTGCCATGCTCTACCCAGTACAAGAGCTACGTAGCATCCAAATTTCATGCCCCTAGCATGTCTAGATAATATAAAAACCGGAAGTTCCGCTGCAGTACCATAACAAGCCGCTAGGGGGGGCCAAAATCTTATCATTTCTAGGTATCATCAACTTGATCAAGACCTACATACCTACCAAATATCAAGACAATCCATTTAAGCCTTCTCGAGTTATCGTGTTTACAGACACACACAGACAGACACACATACACACACGCACCAACGCTCCCGAAAACATAACCTTCTTTGCGAAGGTAATAACACGCCAAATATAAGACAAAACCTGAAGCTCTGCTTGGAGAGTACACCTTATGTAAAAAAAAACAGATTCTGTATTACTAGATGACTTTAAAATGCAGTTTTGAGGCATGCAGTTGAAAATCATTATCTTGGGCCTCTCGACTACAGTACGAGATACATCTATACCGGTATCCCTTTTACATTATCCACAAGCCCCAACGTTAACCGAAGCAATATGTATACGTAAGCATGGCTACCTTCCAGGCGGGTCCCAATCCTGGCCCATGGCAGGTACGTACGCGGAAGCAGCTTCGCCGACTGACCTATAGTTGGCTTTGACGAAAAGCACAGTCAGGAACCCATTAAAGAGTCCTCAGATAGTAGTGATGATGATGGCTGGCTGATTCTTCGTGTGCAAAGATTCTAGGAAGGTTGTCCTCTGCTACAGGCCTTCATGTGGCTGTACTGCCCGATTCTTGGCAGGTACTGCCCGGTTCTTGGCAGGTACGTACGCGGAAGCAGCTTCGCCGACTGACCGATAGTTGGCTTTGACGAAAAGCACAGTCAGGAACCCATTAAAGAGTCCTCAGATAGTAGTGATGATGATGGCTGGCTGATTCTTCGTGTGCAAAGATTCTAGGAAGGTTGTCCTCTGCTACAGGCCTTCATGTGGCTGTGCAGCTCGATCCTTGACCTGCAAGTCCTATGGCAGGATTGACATGTGAATCACAGTGCAGGTGATGACTTGGTAGCTGCAGCTTTCCCGCGCCTTCTCCTTTCCTCAGCGGCCTCTCTTAGGGCTTTATCTCCCGCTCTTCAGCACCTCTTCTGGACGCTGCTCTCCACCAGGCATTTCTTTCGGAGGCTACACTTTCCCATTTCTTTACAGGGAAACCAGCTGAGCTGAGTTGCCGCTTAAATTGGTCAGATAGTATTCTTCTTCTTCTTCTTGGCTGGGCTTCGTTTCCGATGTTCGGGCATCCCAGCGAGGGTCAGATAGTATACCACTCTATTTAAACCCCATGTCTGTAGTCCCCGCCACGTCAGGTCATGACAGTCTGTCGATACACCAGCGAAAGGAGCGACTGCCTGCGAAGCTGGTGTGTTACACCGAAGAGCGTTTGTACCGGCTATACTGATACAGATGCAGATGCAGAGGCTGGTGTGTTACGCTGAAGGGTGGTTGCACCGGCTATAAAGATACAGAAGCTGGTGTGTTACATGTACACCGAAGGGCGGTTGTACCGGCTATACTAATACAGATACAGACTGTGTATCCCAGCCCCTCCGGGCGGCGCGCCTTGCCTAGTCTGTGTCTGTACCGCGCACGGCGGTTACTGACGTGAATGATGACGACGCTGTAAAGACACGGGCCGGACAGCAGCGTGTAACGACGCGATTTCGCACCGTAAACTCCCGCGTCTATTAGCCGCATGGCGGGCCCGCGCGATCCGTCAACAGTTTAAGAGGCATCGGGGTTCACCTTCCCTTTTCTGTCGGAAATAATTGATGTCATCAATTTTAAAGATGGTCACGTTTTTCTTTAAACTTTTCTGATGGGTGATTGACTGATAGAAATGGTTACTTCCAGGAAAGGAAGTATTGTTTTGGGTGGCTTAAATGTAGGTTTGTGTATCTGTTGCTATGGGTAGAGTAGGTTGACATCACGTGGGTGGAGAAAGATTAACAGGCAGAATGACAGCTAGATAAAACGCCTACGCTTTAGATGGTCGTTTATCGACAGAACGAGGGGGCAACGAAGAGCATACAAATGTATCCATTGTCCACTGGCTCTGACTACTTGGTAAGTGCGTGGAAACGTTTTTAAAAGGCCATCGTACGGCTGTGATGTCGTAGAACAGGCCAAGACTGTTTTTTTCTGTAAATAGACAACATAAGTTTTCCCGACGTACGCACGACTTTCCAAGAATGCCCTCAGGTAAAATTCTTACGACCATCGTGCGACAAATGTTCCCGGGAACTAAGATCCTCCTCGCCAGGTTTGTGAGCTATGACGAGTAAAAGTGACTTTAAAATCATTTATTAACATACAGCAACCGACAATCTAATGCGTAGACTTTTACAGATCTATTGTTACTGGGTTTGGCAACCATTTCTGCTCGGCATAAGGACCTCCTCATCTAATCTCCAAGCAGATCCTAGGGTGGCAATAGACAGTATCAAGATGACAATAGACCAGGCAGTATCCATTGGCCTAAAAGGGTCCTTGGGTGGCGTATTGAACCTTCTCTGCCTCTGGCCAGTGGATACTGCCTGACTTGATACTGTCTTTTGCCACCCTAGGATCTGCTTGGAGATTTATATTACTCCTCACCAGATTCAGACGGCTGGAGGGCATCCTCTATGAATATGCAACTCTACGGTGTTATCATGGCGACAGTAAAACTGTTACCAGCGTTTCTGTCAGGATATGTGGACGACATCTCAACGCAGTATGTACTGACTAACGCTGAACACAGTTATCCAGTTACTACTGTAAACGCTTTGTATCGGGTGCCTCCTCAACAGATTCAGACGGCTGGCGGCATATTCACGGCACGCAGGGGGCCGGTACAGAACCGTGGTGAGCAATCAATAACTCTGTGTAGCGACGGTAACATTTAAAGGACACCATATCTTTGAGACGTAACAATCAGCCAGGAGGCGGCGTGAAGGAATAACGACAGGGTTCGCTGCTGCTGCCGGGGCTGCAATCGTGTAGCCTCCGTAGCAGGCTTATAGAACTGGGGGTTTGGTGGTCTTCGGCTGTTTTCTGATTGCCTCCGTAGCAGGCTTATAGAACTGGGGGTTTGGTGGTTTTGGCTGTTTTCTGGTCAGCCCAGTTCTAAACAAACGGGGGTAATTTAAGCAGGCCGGCTATGTTGTCTATATGCAATCAGAAAATAGCACATAAAAGTTCCCAAAGACTCTGAAGACCCCCAACACCCCCAGTTTTTGGCATGCTATGGAGGCTAGCAATCGTGAAAGAAGTTGGCAACGCAATCCTGGCACTAGAGGTGTTGGACGTTGATAAATAACATAGACTGCGATATATTCCATACAAAGCATACTTCAGTGAATTCACTGAAACATCGATATTGCAAATTTTGTTCTTGTGTTACAACGATCCTGCCATGTTTGACTACATGTCGCCAGCGAAGTAAAACAAAGTTTACTGGTGTGACATTTAAAGCGAAAGGCCGCAGTAGAATGGGTGCCACGGGATGCAGTCAATGGAGGCATAAACGCAGACACAATTTGAGGCTGACAGTTATACAGTCAGGGGCTAAACCAAGAGAAAAAGTAGGAAAGCACAAAAACTTTTGAAGTTCAAGTCATCAACATCACTCATTTTTTTTATTCCAACAAGACGTGGTGTTGACCCACTCAAATTTTTTTCAACTTATATCAATGCCGCCACCAACACAGGGGACAAATACATGACAGGACAATACTCATTTACACCTGAGCGAAGTGAGGAAAGTCGTGTGAAGTGCCTTTCCCAAGGGCACAAGATCGGTGGCATGTCAGGACTCGAACCCGGGGCCTCTTGGTTCTGAGTCGAGCACGCTGCCGCTACGCCACACGACCCCATCGCTCATTCTACAAAGTAAGCTGCAATAATAACATCGACGATAGACGTCATAAATAATACAATTCGTACATCAAAGCGCAGATGTGACATTACGTTCTTGTCAGCGATAACTGCACACGAGGCGGGGTTTACGACATGTAGAGCAGACTGTTAGAAAATACCCATCTGCAGTCTGCCTTTTGCAGAGACATTTTCAATATGCAATTTTGTGTGTGCCATGGGTTTAGATCCGGACCTTTAAGTATGTATTTGCAGAAAATCTGCAATATTTCAGAACACAAAAAGGTAGCCTCCACAGCATGCCAAAAACCTTTTTTTTGGGGGGGGGGAGTCGTCAGGGTCTTTGAGAGCTTTATCTGCTATTTTCTAGTAGACAACATGGCCGGCCTGATTGGATTAGAACTGGGCTAATCAGAAAACAGCCGAAGACCACCAAACCCCCAGTTCTATAAGCCCAGTTCTTGCAGGGAGCAGGTTCTGCATCTTAATTTGACCATGTAAAGTATTTGACAATTTTGCAACATGAAAGTTTGTATGTTTCATGGGATTAGATACGTGTGTATTTACAGAAAGTATTTATGAATTGCAGAACAAAATTGTGACATTCTGCAATATTGCAGAGCACTGAAAAAGGGATTTCTACCACAGTTTAAGACATGTAGTTCAGGGAACGAGTTCTGCATCTTAATTTGTCCAGCCCCGCAATTAAACCTGACTGGAAGAGCGGTTCTGCTCCCGCTGGTGCTGGGTAATGATCATCGTCTGATCCGTCGTCATGGCAACGCGCGGGAAAATCGATGTGCAATTACGGCGGGAAGTCGCCCCTGACAATGGCGGGAGGAAGGCCCGCGAGTTGGAGGCTAATTAGGCGTGATTATCATCAATTTCGTCTCTTAGAGCGTTGGGCTCGGAACCAATAGGTCCCGGGTTCGATGCTCACTATGGCCCGACGTTGTAGCCCTTGTGAAAGGCACTTCACATGAATTTTCCACCATGTACGGTGGAGTGACGCCCATCGAGTTTGAGGCTAATTAGGCGTGGTTATCATCAATTTCTTCTCTTATCGTCGGCGGCGCAACGGTTATAGAGCGTTGGGCTCGGAACCAATAGGTCCCGGGTTCGATACTCACCGTGGACCGACGTTGTGCCCTTGGGAAAGGCACTTCACACGACTTCCCCACCATGTACGGTGGAATGACGCCCAACGAGCCTCTTCGGCTAATTTGTCTAACTGTGTGCCAAAAACACACGTTTCAACATTTTCCAACAAGAGCCGTTAATATTTTGTGAGCCTCAATGCGTTAGTTTATGGATACTAAGGGAAGAGAGCCAAACAGCTGCACCACTAAAAAGACGTTCTTAATGCCACAAGAAACGCGTGAACTATAACAGTGAGAGTGAGTCAGATCCCACATCTGCTTGAAGATCAAAAAGAATTGTCTCCCATGTATAGAGACAGCCATGACTTGGGTCTGTACCGGTAATGTTGCAATAAGGCTCCTACAAGGCACATTCTTCATGGGAATTGGTCAGAAGGATTTGGCCCTTTGAAGAAAATGTGCATTCCTATGACCATCTACTGTCCTTCCAGCAGACAATTACACACTAACCATTCCGCTTTCCGGCACAGTGCATGTTTAACTAACCCTGTAACCACATAGCATCAAACATTAAAACCATCCGCCCCGACTAACGTTTGGAGATCTATCAATGCTGACTGGGTAAGCCTTGGAAGAATCTGACCGGACTACGAAAACTAGAAATCTAGTTGATCTCAGTGCCCTTTGACCAGCGGCCCTGTCAGGACTGATGTAAAGTTATCTTCCTTTCTGAAGACCTATGAACACTTTGTTGGAAGTGACAGTTTCTTGGAACGGAGCACAGAAGGTTACACGTTCAGTAAAATTGATACTAGTTTAGTATGAAATGTGTCAAGTTGAATGCCGTTTCAATTCATGTTGCCACCATGGTGTTGCCACAACTATTTCTTTTATCTGCTGGTCAGTAATTGTCAATCGGGATCAAATGTCTAACGTTTCCGGGCCTCTAAACGTGGTCTGGAGGTGCAAGAAACAGTCATGCCTTCAAATATCAGAGTTATCAACCAAGAATTGAGGTGTTCAAAAACTCGTATTTCCCCAGAACTATCGTAGACTGGAACTCGTTGCCACCAAGCACAGTGGGGCATCATCACTACAAAGCTTTAAACAACTCCTGCAATGAAATGTGCAAAGATTGAGTGTAACAAGTTGTTCGGTGTGAAATAGCTAGCTGCCGCCGCGCCGCGTGCCTGCGAAGCTGGTGTGCTACGCCGAAGGGCGGTTATACCGGCTATACAGACACAGAAGGTCTGGAGTGGGCGTTGTGCCAGGAACATCATATCGCCTTCTACAGATTGATCGGTCCGACAGGCATTAGACATGCCAAGTGTCATGTCAAAGTACTTATGCTCGCCTTGCTGGAGGATTGGAAGTACAGACTGTATCTGCAATCTTTGAACCTACACAAATCTCTCTCTCTCTCTCTCTCTGTCTCCTTCTGTCTCTCTCTCTTTGTCTCTCTCTCTCTCTCTCTCTCTCTCTCTCGATAAAGATATAGATACTGTACAGTATACATTTGCACGGCAATTGGTAGCTATTTGGAAATCGAAACAACAAAGAATCTGAACGATTAAAAAAAAAGCATGTGCGCCTGTACGTCTGGGCTGTTGCGCCCCCCCCCCCCCCAAACTATCTCGAGAATTCCTCATAGCTCTAGAAGCGGCAGAGTGGTGCGTCTGGGACTATGCTGTTGCTTGGGGAGTTTGAGACAGAGCAGAATGCAGGGCCACCATGGTTAGTAACTTAAAAAGTAACGATACGGTTGCAGACCTACCCTAGAGGGTAGGTTGTAATAAAAAAATGGTTTCAAAAATTCTGTATAGATTTTCACCCGAGGCGAATATTGGATACACCCTGTGGCAATAGCAGGAGGCCTCGTCGGGCCCCAAACTATTGATGAACCAGCTTTTTGCCCAGATCCAAACATCATAACCGATTATCGTCAGAAATATGAAGTTCTCAGCAGGGTATACGTAGACGGATAGCTGTTCATTGCACTTGTCACAAAAAGCTAGAATCTCTCGTTACAATTAACCTGTAATGTTACAATTGTAATGTTAAAATTACAATTAAACTGCGAATGTCCTGTGTCTTTTCTGCCACCAGAAGTGGAAGACTCTTCTGTAGCACTGATCTAAAACTGCATCGGGATCACGTTTCGTTTTCTACACTGCTCTGTCAATAGTTATTTGACACTTGTATTAAGAGTTGACTGCTGTTGCCATCGAGCGGCCACGGCACATGTGAAAGAAACACCTCAGCATCCCTAGTGTCAGTGGTATCGAGTTTCTGTATGGTCCATCCAAAAGGATCGGTGTCGTTTGGTGGCAATATGATGATGATGGCGGCTGTTACATATTCTCCAACTGAGGCGACCCAGATCTAGAGTTTACGTGGTCCTATATTCTCTTAAAGATATCACAAAAGCTACTAAAGAGAAGCGTTTTAGATGTCAACCATGCAAGCCAACGAGCGTGACTGCCGATTAGCATCAAGCGTTTCCGCCCCAGTATGACTATATTGTATTCACGCAAGTGCCTCATCAACCGTGTAAAGGTGCTTACCTTCATTTAACCCCCATGGTCACACCGGCATTCATACATGGCACAACAGCTAGCAGATCGAAATCAACTCTTGTCGAAAAGACCAGTTGGAGAAATCGTTTTCGCCTCAGCATGCTTGTATTGTATATTCAGATGTCATATATACATATACATATTGAGCGACTCTATCAACCGTGTAAAGGTGGTGCTTACCTTCATTTAACCCCTATGGTCACACCAACATTTATACATGGCACATGATAGTATCGGACTCAACTCACCAGTTCTAGGGAGCATTTCCGTCTCAGTATACTTGCATTGTGTTCACGCAAGTGACTCTACACTCAACCAACTCAACCAACCGTGTAAGATGCTGCTTACCTTCATTTAACCCCCATGGTCACACCGACATTCATACATGGCACAACAGCTCCAGCAGATAGGACTCAACTCTTTGCGAACAGACCAGTTGGAGGGAGCGTTTTCGCTTCAGTATGCTTGTATTGTATCCACACAAGTGACTCTATCAACGAAACTTGTAAGGTGCTGCTTACCTTCATTTAACCCCCATGGTCACACCGGCATTCATACATGGCACAACAGCTAGCAGATCGGAATCAACTCTTTGCGAACAGAGAAATCGTTTGGAGAAATCGTTTTCGCCTCAGTATGATTGTATTGTATATCCACGTATCATATATATACATGTTGAGCGACTCTATGAACCGTGTAAGGTGGTGCTTACCTTCATTTAACCCCCATGGTCACACCAGCATTTATACATGGCACAACAGCTAGCAGATCGGAATCAACTCTTGGTGAACAGACCAGTTGGGGGGAGCGTTTCTACCTGGTCAGAATACTTGTATTCACGTAAGTTACTCTATGAAGCATGTAAAGGTGCTTACCTTCATTTAACCCCCATGGTCACACCGGCATTCATACATGGCACAACTGCTAGCAGATCGGAATCAACTCGTGGCAACCGGTTGGAGGAGGAGGGACCAGGAAAACTTGGTGCCCGTACCGGCCTGTGGGCCGCTGTGGAGTGACTGATGGACGCCGGAACGCGCGTTTTGCGGTGCCGACGGTTAATGTGATCACGGATAATGAAAGAGGCCTCCTCATTCGGAGCGGTTGCCACTCAATGTAATTGTACATGTGATTAGGAATGGTTAGTGCTCTGAAGAGGCAGCGGCACTCTCGGGTTGGTTGGTTGGTTGGTTGGTTGGTTGGTTGGTTGGTTGGTTGGTTGGTTGGTTGGTTGGTTGGTTGGTTACAGATTCTTTATTGACACAACAAAAAGTGCAGGGACTTTTGTATGGTCTTCTACAACTAAAGATCTAACAAAGTTAAATATATGTATGGATAACTTCATCCTACGTACAGAATATATATCAGTGATAACAATAAATGTTTAACTATTCTCTAACATGGATTCTCTAAGATTGAAAATTCTTTAATGTATTTTCCTATTTACAGGTGTTCAGAGTAAAAGTGACACATCTTGTACTGGAAAACCTAAATCTTCGTCTACAAAACTAAGATCGATATTGTCATCTATAGGCATAACTTACAATTACAGGTATAAATCCTTACTTACATGGTTATCGTTGTAAATATCAATGAAAGACGGAGTATTGTCAATGAAGGAGGTGTGTGCAAAAGTAAAATGCCATCTGGGTGTGCGAAAATTGATGACGAAAGGACTTGGCTAAATCCACGAAAAGCCTTAGTATTTGCGTCGAAATTTGTCTTATGGAGGAGGCTTTCATCACTTTCAAGCAGTTGTCATAAAAACCATGACTGATCGTGCAATTTTTCATGTAGAGTAAACTTCTTTCGCCTCTGTGAATTACAAGCTGAATATTACGTACATAAACGATACCAATTGTTGTTAATCTAGCAAATCAGACCCTTAACAGGAATTCGAAGATTTCACACTTCCGGGAACTATTTGACACAATGCCTGCTTTTTGCTGAGCAGGGCGATTACCTAACCTTTGAGCCTTCAATAATTATGCCTTTCAATCTTCCACCCAGTGCTATCAACCTACTCTGTCTGTACAGACACTCGAACCCACAAAGCAGCCACCAAAAACAGCACATTCTTTTTCGGAAGAGTTATTTCAGTATGCCATAACTTTTGTTTGTTTGTTTGTTTGTTTTATTAGGACCTCCATTAGTGATTACTACATTGACACTATTCTTCCTGGAGTCCACATATGTTACAACCAATCCGAGCGAGACAGGGCCTCTTTGAGCAACCCAAATAACACATAACTCCATCTGCCGGTGAAAGACTAGCCGAGTTATGTTCGACATTTTACGGTTGTTTGCTTGTTTGTTTGTTTATTTGTTTTATTAGGATCTCCATTAGTGCTTGTTACATTAGCACTACGTTATAACCAATCCGAGCAATACGGGGCCTCTTTGAGCAACCCAAATAACACATAACTCCATCTGCCGGTGAAAGACTAGCCGAGTTATGTTCTACATTTTACGGTTGTTTGTTTGTTTATTGGTTTTATTAGGATTTCCATTAGTGCTTATTCCATTAAGACTATTCATGGAGTCCTTAAACGTTATAACCAATCCGAGCGAGACAGGGCCTCTTTGGGCAACCCAAATAACACATAACTCCATTTGCCGGTGAAAGACTAGCCGGGTTATGTTCTACATTTTACGGTCCATTCAGCTCGCAGTGTTCGGCAGGGCGAGTCGGGATCCGCTTTGTTCTCCTCTATTGATATCGATCTGTTCCAATGATCCAATCCTACGCCGCCATGTAGATACACACGGAGATGTGAAATTAGATTGTGCGTCCACCTGATTAAACTTCACCGTCGTGAGGGCACGGCGAAAACTGATCACACGGATTTTTAGACTGATTGAACCCACCAAACTTGATCTTGGGCCATCCCATGCCAAGGTCTTTTGTGTTAAACATACGTTGATGAGATTTGATATCGAAACTTTCTCCGATAAGATATGACATTTTATGATCAACTTACAAAGCATTGAAAAGACTTACAAAACATACAAGTAAAGACAGATAACACAGCAAGAGTTGTTAAACAAACATACGTTGATGGGATTTGATGTTGAAAACTTTCTCCGAGATATGACATGTTATTTTGTACTTTGTTCATTTGTTGTTGTCATACTTTGTACCATGTGCAATAACGTTCTTCATGTTATGAATAACTTACAAACATTGAAACACGTTCACAAAAAAATAACAAATTAAGACAGCTAACACAGCAACAGTTGATATGCAGCTTAAAGAAGAAATAAGATTTGATATCGAAAACTTTCTCCGATAAGATATGACATGATTTTTATGGGTTCACCATATTGCTTTTTCTGGTGTTTCTTCTTCTTCTCCTCCTCCTTCTCCTCCTGCCATTTTTTAAATGGATTCAGCTTCTTCATTTTAGGGCCCAAGGTCCTGAAATTTGGTATGGAGGTACAGTGGGCAAATACCCCTAGGCGTTTTTTAAATTTTTGTGATACAGGCTTTTAGAATGGTTTTATTTGAGTTTTTTGGCTGTGTTATATCAAATGTATTACTGTGTTAGTGTGCCGTGTTTACCATGAGTCATCACAATGGAATGCAGGGCATCAACCAATAGGCATGCAGCTTTCCTCTATACTTCTTGCTGATTGGCTGTTGGGATTTAACTTGATTAACACAAGCACAGAGCATTTCCACCTGCACAGAGCATTTCTTGCTGATTGGCTGTTGGGATTTAACTTGATTAACACCTGCACAGAGATTTCCATACTGACAGTATGTCTTTATTCAAGTGTTTTGGTAGGTATTTCAAGCTTTTCTGCTCCAGCATTGGAATGCGGGGCATGAACGTTTTTTTATTTATTTTGAAAATCAACAGTTTGCATTATGCAATTAAAAATCCTAACCAATAAAGTAGGGAATAGCTATCCAACTGTTGTTTTAGTTGTATGTTACTTCATATTATAGTTATATCAATGTAAATCATTGTTTTCCCTTGTGTTTCTCATTCTTTCCCTGCCATGACGTCGTAAAATGTGGTGAACCCATCGCTGTATTTGCTCCAAAGCAAATATTGGCCTTTCTAGTTGTACATTGTTTTTTTTTACTGTGTTAATTTGTTGTTGCCATACTTTGTACCATGTGTACCATGTGTCGTGCAATGATGTTCTTCTTCATGTTATGAAGAACTTACAAAACATTGAAACACGTACAAAAGACAACTAACACAGCAAGAGTTTATAGGCAGCATACAGAAGATTGAAAACCGGAGTCGACAAGGAAAAGAATGTGCTCAATGTTCTCTACTACCTTTCTGTATAATGAAAGTATCTATCGCCACCCGTACCGTACGAAAGGTTACACAGCAATCAGATATATATATATAACACATTGTCACTTTCTCCTGGAGGACGCTATAACTGTGAAAGGTCTCCACATTCGTCTTTAACATACCCTATGTTAGTTTCAAGAGAGACTGAATAAAAAGGTACGTTATTAAGGCTGAATAAAAAGGGCCATCATTAAGCATAGACAACTCTCTTAATGATAAGCCAATGCATATGGAAACCGGAGAACAGGAGAACGTAAAACGGATAAACTGAACTGATTGGCCTGAAACAATTTAATCAGGCCAAACACTTTACAGGCTACCCAACGTAAAACAAGGCTGCAATCACTAACATACATACATATGGACGGGGTAGTAGTTGCTATAAATATAAGCAGGCGGTACAGTCGTAAAGACCAGACGGACACCAAGTCTAGGGTGAACAAATATCTGTCTATACAGTTCCTTAATGTAGCCAAAAATATGTAAGTGGGTCGATCTTATGAGTTTTGTTTTGAGGTGAAAAATTGAATAAAAAAGATTTACTGCGTTTCTTCTCACACATCATCATAACAGGATTCCCTACTATCATATGCATGCACATGTATGGTGATAAGTTGATCACCTTTAAGCAGAGAGTGTATGTGTATGAGTATCTTTGGCATTTTACCAACCAGACGTTGAATATTTGAGGCACCAATGGTCGCAGTCTACTATTTACTTAAAAGACCCGGTCTGTTGTTTTGTTCGTGACCTTCTTCTGAGTCATCCATGCAGTAATTCACAATTAGCCCTCTCATCTAGAAATAAAGCCTGTGAAATCCGGCAATATGTTACGATCAGTAGATGATGTAGCTAGGTCAATGCCTGATACAGTTTACATACAGTAGAGATTATAAGAAGTAGGTAACTGCCATCCTGGGACCTGAGAGACGCGTTACAAGATTGCATTACATGGACCGTACATGTCGCTGTGAACGCATTACCAAGGTTTTATATCACGCTTTCGTGCTCAAACATACTGAAGACACAATCAACAGGAATAAGG
Organism: Branchiostoma belcheri; assembly: GCF_001625305.1. Lineage (NCBI taxonomy): Eukaryota > Metazoa > Chordata > Leptocardii > Amphioxiformes > Branchiostomatidae > Branchiostoma > Branchiostoma belcheri. Next base: position 348,858 of record NW_017804509.1, read on the forward strand.
ATGAGCTGCCTGGAATTTACATGGCCATGTTGATTTTTTTGTAATATTCCAACATGTCCTGACCAAACATGGCGACGGCACACTCAATATCAACTTATCTTATGCCGCCACCAAAACAGAGTACAAATACAGGACAGGACAATATATAATACTCATTTTCACTTGAGGAAATAAGGGAGGAAAGTCATGTGAAGTGCCTTTCCCAAGGGCACAAGATCGGTGGCATGTCAGGACTCGAACCCGGGACCTCTTGGTTCCGAGTTGATTTATTTGATTATATGAATGTTCTGCCGTTTCCAAAAAAAAAAACGTTTTCAACCATACTGTAAATGGTACATAACAGTTGCAAAATGAGCAAATATATACCGTAAGTTGCAAAAAGAAATATTGGAAAACGGTACTAGTGTCGTAAAATTCCAAAATCAAACGAAAAAGACTTTGAAAAGAAAAGAATTTGAAGAGTAGATTATTCGCCATACCATACCCTGTGTCATTTGTTCAACCTTCATGACCACGTAGATTTCATAATAAAACCAACTTTTTTGCCAAACTTTTTTTTATTTGCACGCTCGCACCAGTTTTGGGTTCCCAGAGGACGTCACCCATATAATCAAATCAACATGGCCTGAGCCAGACAGGCAGGTTCACCCGTAATAGAAGAGCTGATTTACGAAACTTGAAGTTGAAGCATGCCATTTGTAAACGACAATGGCGTAAGTAAGAGTTGATATCACTAACCATGAGGGATTGCCGGCGCGTGAGTATATCATACGCGAGGTGAAATAAAGTGCAAGAGCGGGGAACTTCCTCGCATTGCCTTATAAGAAGTTCAAGGATCCACGACAATGTTTTGCGTCATGAGACGAATGAATTTTGTACGACAAAAGCGCCGACTGCCGACTAAAAGGCTCATCTGCAGCTGTCTCTCACTCTTTGACGCTATACCTGACTTCCGCCCAGAAGATTAAGCAAGCATTGGCAGCTGGGATAGTCGTAATATACAATGCACTTTAACAATGAAAGAGGAAATCTAATGTAATTCAAACACACAAGTCGCCTGTAACACTATCTGAGCTTCAGCTGTCTTTGAAATCTGGCTCTTTGACGTCGTACCTGACTTCCGTCAAGAGGATTTAACAAGCATTGGTAGCTGGCAAGCTGGAATAGTCGTAATGTACAATGTACTTTTCTTTCTTCTTTGTTTCGCATAACCGGTAAACCGCCTTTAGACGTAGCACACCAGTCATGTACATAGTTGCTTTCCCCAAACACGGGACCTCCATTTAACGTCCTATCCGAGGGACGTCCCTATCCGAAGCTAGCTACTCATTTCCACCTGAGTGAAGTAAGGAAAGTGCGTAAAGTCCGTAAAGTGCTTTCCCAAGGGTGAAAAGTGCTTTCCCAAGGGTGACGTGGGCAGGATTCGAACCCGCGACCTCTTGGGTGTGAGCCGGACGCGCTACCGACTGTGCCACACGACCCCACTACTTTAACAAGTAATCCTAACGCATCATGTAATCTGGCATGCAGCTGGTCTGGACTGTCTTCCTGTCATGGCATTAGCTTCACAATATACCTGTTTCCTATGAAAAGGAGCACGTGACAAAAGGTTGGGTTAGCGGCAATGCGCAATTACCTTTAAAGGGGAAATTTAGCCTGTTTAAGTAGGAATGACGAGTAATACAAAAAGGTCTGTATTTGGTAGTATTTGGTACTACCTATATCAAATAATTGATAAAAAAATAAGCTTATATTATTACAAGGGAGAAACTCACTATTGGCTTCGTGTATGTTAGGACTTTAGACACTTGCACAGGACGGTAAAATAACAAGTAAGACAAGATGAATTACCAAAAATTGTATTTGATAAATCCCGTATGTCCTTTTTTTGCATATGACACGTAATGATATACACGTGGACATGAAAACGCTGGTAACGCAGACATGATTCGTTTCTACTATCTACTCCTCAAAACACATACTAGTAAGTACACGTTTCAACTGTTATGAAAACACTTGTATCTAGTAGTATAAAGCAATGAAGTCCTTACTAAACGACACATTTCTCACTTGGCAAAAAGTCCATGTCTGCAACGCTGATAGTGGCTAGGTTAAAGTCTATTGGCAGATCTCAAGTCTCGTGATCTGCTACTACAATTACATTGCAATACACACAGTTATCTGAAGCAGTTTGGGCGCATTTTCTAGTCCTGTATAGTAAGTAATCTGTTGTCTTTTTGTCCTACCTATTTTGCCCGTCTCCTAGGCCATTCTGGTCTTGCCCCGTTTGTTCCCGGCCAAGTCTACGAAAACAGTTCAAGCATCCACGGTAAGGACCGGTGAGTTGTTGCCAGATTGCATTTCTCAAGTCGGCCATGCGAATCATGTTTGCCAATGGATTAAGTGCCGAGTTCAACGTCAGAATAAAAAGCACCAAACTCGTGAAAGTCCCAAATGAGCACACATCTCTGTTCCGTAGGCAGACATGGCCAAATGGGAGAGCTGCAAAACCCAGTAGCCAGAAGACCAACGCGAGCGTCACAAGGATCATCACTGTTCTAGCTTTTCTTGCGCTGGAGTCCAATTTTCGCTGAGCTTCGTCCTGTGCATCGCGGCCTTTGCCTCCTCCAGCCCTGCCCTGGTTTTCTCTAGCTTCCGCCCAACGAGTCCCACCTCCTCTGAACTGTCGCGGTCTCGTCTTTTGGCGCCGTTTGATGCGCACAAAGACGCTGATGTTTGTAAACATCATGACGAAACAGAGGAGTGCAATTATGGAAGTTATGAAAATTGTATAACCCATTTCAACTATAGCAATGCAGTTTACTACGGCTATGGAGCGATCATATACACAATTCCAGCCCATAGAAGATGAAAAGACGCACAACGACAGGGCGATCCAGGAGCATACGATAGCTACACAAGCATTCCGCTTGGCCCTAGGAACATTATTGTGGAAGAAAATGGGGTGCCTCACAGCTATGTAACAGTCTATAGATAATAGAGATAGAGCTGATGCCGACATCACCTGGGTAAATATCAAACAAGTAGTAAAGTGTAATTGTGCAATCACTCCATATTGAGCCAACTGCCCGAAAGCCAAACAAATAAGGAGAACCCCTGGCAGGAGGTCTGAAATCGCGAGATTTGCGATGTACAGATACAAGGCCTTGTGGAGCTTCCGTGTTCCGATGATGCCGAAAAGAACCGTAATATTGGCTAATATGATGAAGACCCCCATGACTCCAAATGTGTAGGCAAGCCATCCGTTACTACCTAACACGGTGTCGTATGCGGGGCAAGCCTGGCTGGCCTGAAGGTAGGACATGTTGGTATGGCGGAGGTGCCAATAGTAACACTGAATCATATCTTCAAACCGTAGAGGGTCTGAGTTGTTGTTGAACAGTAGAGGGTCTGAGTTGTTGTTGAACAGTAGAGGGTCTGAGCTGTTGTTGAACAGTAAAGGGTCTGAGCTGTTGTTGAACAGTAAAGGGTCTGAGCTGTTGTTGAACAGTAAAGGGTCCGAGATGTTGTCAAACCATAGAGGGTCCGAGCTGTTGTTGAACAGTAGAGGGTCCGAGATGTTGTTGAACAGCAGAGGGTCCGAGCTGTTGTTGAACAGTAGAGGGTCCGAGTTGCTGTTGGACAGTAGAGGGTCTGAGATGTTGTTGAACAGTAGAGGGTCCGAGCTGTTGTTGAACAGTACAGGTTCCGAGCTGTTGTTGAACAGTAAAGGGTCCGAGCTGTTGTCGAACAGTAGAGGGTCCGAGCTGTTGTTGAACAGTAGAGGGTCAGAGCTGTTGTTGAACAGTAGAGGGTCAGAGCTGTTGTTGAACAGTAGAGGGTCAGAGCTGTTGTTGAACAGTAGAGGGTCCGAGCTGTGGTTGACCAGAAGAGAGTCCGAGATGCTGCCGAACAGTAGAGGGTCCGAGCTGTTGTTGGACAGTACAGGGCCAGAGCTGATATTGAACATGTTCACTGGATTCTGCTGACCAGTCGTTGGTGACCAAAGTGATGACTCGTAGAGGAGTTTTCTCCCTAGTATATTACCTGCCCTTGCTGAAACTCCTGATTGAGCAGATCTCCTCTGACCCAGGTTGACAGCTACACATTTATAGCGAAGGTGCAGCTGTCTTTTAAATCTCTGGTATTATCGACATTAAGACTTTTCCTATTTCCTACAAGTTGGATTAAGCCGTTAATGCTGTATGAACGCCGATCCACCTGTCCTCAAAGTTGTCACGATTTTACAATCGTCGGGGCTTATTCGGAAGCTAAGCTGCTAAGCATACAAGGGCAGGTGAAAGTTGACGTGTGACTACACTTTGCAACAGCGATATAATGTACCTCAAAGTAGATAATGCTATCTCATCTGCAGCTGTCTTTAAGGGGGCACACCCCAGTTTATTTGGCGCCTCTATTCGAAGCTGCATACCCTCAAATCTAGCGACCGTCTCTGGCGTGGAATAATTCGGAAGGAGAATAACTGTATATGGGACGAAAGAATATCTCTTCAGCTACAAGACCAGCTGAGTTTGGTTTCTTCAACCTTTTTAAGTTTGGTAAAATCAACGGAAAAAACATTATTTTCACTCCAAAATTAATGCCCCAAATTGCGAATTTTCGCGTAGGATAATCCCATAGAAATAATTTTCCGGCAGAAATGACTGATGCTGGCAGAAAGACCCAAGCCTTGACTATACCCGAGTAGATTATAAAGAAAATTCTAGTACTGTAATTTTCTAAACAGTCCACGGCGCGAGGGGTTGCAAATCCACCCCTACGAAGCCGCAGAGCGAAATCTAGGTCAAACGGGCGGATTACACTTGGCGCGCAAGGATACCCGGAAGTAAGGTTCGGAGCCAAAAGAAATTTTCACCCCAAAATCACCATTTCTTACACTCTTCAGCCATGTTAATGTTTAATGATACTTCGTGGCAGTTTATGAGAAATGTCACCTCAAACTTGGACCCTCAAAACCCTTCCGTCACTTTTTTACAACGGACTATCACCAAGAACTGGGGTGTGCACCGTTAAGATGACTGTATGTCTAAGGGCGTGATTCTCTGATATTTCCGTGAGTATTAACATAACGCTGATACCGGCAGCTGGGATGTACGACAGGTGGTGATGCGCTAATGTTTTCAACGGGGAAATGAAATGTACTTCAAACACAAAAGACGACCTAAGCTGCAACTTTCTTTGGCTCTCCTGGCTTCCATTAATTAAGGCTTCCATAGATTAAACAAGCAAAGGCAGCTGGCAAGCGGGGATGGTCACTATGGGCAATGCACCTGAATAAGTAATCCTAACATATATTATGTATTCTTACATACATGCAGCTGGTATTGAACCTCTGACCGTTATTGCATTTCAGGTAGTGTAAAATCTTTCTGTTTCCTATGTGTTTAAGATACGGCGTTTTGGGTTAGCAGCAGTCATACTCTTAACTAATGAGGAGATCTTATACGTTTCATAAGCAGAAATAACTAGTAATACTACATGATTCTCTAGGTAGAGCTGTTTACCACATCAACTGTTTGGGACTGTTTTCTCATGACTGTTGAATTTTGTACGACAAAAGCGCCGACTGCCGACTAAAAGACTCATCTGCAGCTGTCTCACGCGCTTTGGCGCTATACCTGACTTCCGCCAAGAGGATTTAAAAAGCAACGGCAGCTGGCAAGCCGGGATAGTCATAATGTACAATAAACTAGTCTCCAAGCAGAGGTTGATGGTGGAAGATCGTTTGCTTTTTATGTATGGTCCGTTTTTTTTTGT
>NW_017804509.1:354883-363585 GCF_001625305.1 Branchiostoma belcheri
TTTGTCTCTACCACCCCCGCAAAAAAAACGGACCATACATAAAAAGCAAACGATCTTCCACCATCAACCTCTGCTTGGAGAGTACAATACACTTTAACAATGAAAGAGGAAATCTAATGCACTTCAAACACAAAAGTCGCCGGTAACACCATCTATGCTGCAGGTGTTTTTGAAATCTGGCTCTTTTATGCTCTACCTGACTTCCGTCAAGAGGATTAGGACTTCATTGTACAATGCACTAATGAAGTAATCCTAACGAATCATGTAATCTGGCATGCAGCTGGTCTGGACTGTTTTCCTGTCATGACGTTAGCTTCACAATATCCATGTTTACTTTGAGTTTAAGCAGGTGTCATAACTACGTACAACGTCGTACTTCCTACTTTGTCCGGTATTGTACGAAGTTAGCTTACTGAATTTATAACTTCGTACCTTTCACCCTGATACTGGACATGTATGTGACAGTACGTATCACTCTTTAATGGCAACTCTAGCGCGTTTAGTAAGTAGGAATAACGAGTAATATAACAAGATCTGCAGGTAGTATATGGTACTATGTATCTGCACTAAGCTGACGAAGGACTACCAAGAAGCTGACAAGAGAAAAATTATTCGCTATATACTGACGTTTGCACAAGGCAGTGAAAGAACAAGAAAGACAAGATGAGTTGGCCGAAAACTGTATTATAATTCTAGTATGTTCTTTTTTTATTTTACACATAATGATATACGTGTGTACATGACGACGCTGGTAATGCAGACACGATTGGTTCTATTTCTCAAAACACACATGTGACATCCATCATTAAAACACTTTATGTTTGGTAGTAAAAAGAGGAAACAATGAACATACAAATTTCTCGTGTCCAAGTTCATGTTCTTTTCTGCAACGCAACCTTCCTTGTCAGGTCGATGGCCAGAATGTTGTCTACTGGCGGATCTAAAGTCTCGTGCTCTTACACATATACTAACGACTACGCGATACACACAATTATCTGAAGCAGTTAAGGCGCATTTTCTAGTCCTGTGTAGTAATCTGTTGTGTTTCTGTCCTAAGTATTTTGACCGATGCCTGTGTCATTCTGTTCCTGTTCAGTTTGTCCCCGACCAAGTCTACGAAAACAGTTCAGGCATCCACGGTAAGGACCGGTGAGTTGTTGCCAGATTGCATTTCTCAAGTCGGCCATGCGAATTATGTTTGCCAATGGGTTGAGTGCCGAGTTCAACGCCAGAGGAAAAACCAACAAAGTCGAGAAAGTCGGAAGTGAGCACACATCTCTGTTCCTAAAGCAGACTCGGCCAAACGGTAAAGCTGCAAAACCAATCAGCCAGAAGACGAATGCCAGCGTCACAAGGATCATCACTGTTCTTGCCTTTCTTGCGCTGGAGTCCAATTTCCGCTGAGCTTCGTCCTGTGCATCGCGGCCTTCGCCTCCTCCAGCCCTGCCCTGGTTTCCTCTAGGTTCCGCCCATCGAGTCCCACCTCCTCTGAACTGTCGCGGTCTTGTCTTTTGGCGCCGTTTGATGCGCACAAAGACGCTGATGTTTGTAAACATCATGACGAAACAGAGGAGTGCAATTATGGAAGTTATGAAAATTGTATAACCCATTTCAACTATAGCAATGCAGTTTACTACGGCTATGGAGCGATCATATACACAATTCCAGCCCATGGAAGATGAAAACACGCACAACGACAGGGCGATCCATGTACATACAATTGCTACACAAGCATTCCGCTTGGCTTTAGGGGCGTTGTTGTGGAAGGAAATGGGGTGCTTCACAGCTATGTAACAATCTATAGATAACAAAGATAAAGCTGATGCCGACATGGTCTGGGTAAATATCAAACAAGTAGTCGAGTGAAGAATAGCAATCACTCCGTATTGAGCCAACTGCCCGAAAGCCAAACAAAGAAGGAGAATTCCTGGCAGGAGGTCCGAAAAAGCAAGGTTCGCGATGTACAAATATAAGGCCTTGTGGAGCTTTCGTGTTCCGATGATGCCGAAAAGGACCGTAACATTGGCTAATATGATAAAGACCCCCATGACTCCAAACATGTACATCAGCCACCCGTCACTACCTAACACGGTGTCGTATGCCGGGCATGCCTGGCTGGCCTGAAGATAGGTTATGTTCGTGTGGCGGAGGTGCCAAAAGTAACATTGAAGCACGTTGTCGAAACGTAGAGGGTCCGAGATGTTGTTGAGCAGTAGAGGGTCCGAGATGTTGTTGAACAGTAGAGGGTCCGAGCTGTTGTTGAACAGTAGAGGGTCCGAGATGTTGTTGAGCAGTAGAGGGTCCGAGCTGTTGTTGAACAGTAGAGGGTCCGAGCTGTTGTTGAACAGTAGAGGGTCCGAGATGTTGTTGAGCAGTAGAGGGTCCGAGCTGTTGTTGAACAGTAGAGGGTCCGAGCTGTTGTTGAACAGTAGAGGGTCCGAGCTGTTGTTGAGCAGTAGAGGGTCCGAGCTGTTGTTGAACAGTAGAGGGTCCGAGCTGTGGTTGAATAGTAGAGGGTCCGAGCTGTTGTTGAACAGTAGAGGTTCCGAGCTGTTGCCGAACAGTAGAGGGTCCGAGCTGTTGTTGAACAGTAGAGGGTCCGAGCTGTTGTCGAATAGTAGAGGGTCCGAGCTGTTGTTGGACAGTAGAGGGTCCGAGCTGTTGTCGAACAGTAGAGGGTCCGAGCTGTTGTTGAACAGTAGAGGGTCCGAGCTGTTGTTGAACAGTAGAGGGTCCGAGCTGTGGTTGACCAGAAGAGAGTCCGAGATGCTGCCGAACAGTAGAGGGTCCGAGCTGTTGTTGGACAGTACAGGGCCAGAGCTGATATTGAACATGTTCACTGGATTCTGCTGACCAGTCGTTGGTGACCAAAGTGATGACTCGTAGAGGAGTTTTCTCCCTAGTATATTACCTGCCCTTGCTGAAACTCCTGATTGAGCAGATCTCCTCTGACCCAGGTTGACAGCTACACATTTATAGCGAAGGTGCAGCTGTCTTTTTAAATCTCTGGTATTATCGACATTAAGACTTTTCCTATTTCCTACAAGTTGGATTAAGCCGTTAATGCTGTATGAACACCGATCCACCTGTCCTCAAAGTTGTCACGATTTTACAATCGTCGGGGCTTATTCGGAAGCTAAGCTGCTAAGCATACAAGGGCAGGTGAAAGTTGACGTGTGACTACACTTTGCAAGAGCGATATAATGTACCTCAAAGTAGATAATGCTATCTAATCTGCAGCTGTCTTTAAAATGACTGTCTAAGAACATAATTCTCTTATATTTCCATGAGTTTTAACTAATAACGACAGCTGGTATGAATGAAAGGTGGTGGTGCGCAAATATCTAGAAAGAGGAAATCCAATGTACTACAAACACAAAAGTCGCAGGTAATACTGTCTAAGCTGTAGGTGTGTTTGAAATCTCAGCTCTTTGAGGCTCTACCTGACTTCCGTCAAAAGGATTAAACAAGCAATGGCAGCTGGCAAGCTGGGATAGTCATAATGTACAATGTACTTTATGTGAATGAGTTCATCACCCCACCCCAGGATAACTGTTACAACCTCCGTCGTGAAGGTCGTTACAAGCCAATGACTAACAGTAAAACCAAGAGACATGAACTTTCCTTTATACCCAGATCTCTGAAACTACTGTATCAGGCTGACTGCTAACACGACCATGATTTACTGTATTGTTTAACAGTGTTTAACTGCTCAGTTTGTGAGAGTGTCGTAGCTGTTATGTATAAGCGAGTTGGACATGGTTCTGCATCTTTATCTGTGCATAACATTTTAAATACGTAATTTTATAGTAACTTTAAATGTTTTTCTGGTGATTTTACAATTGTAAATGATGACGCACTTCATGTGCATGTGAATTGTCACGTACATGCAAAGTCATTATCAATAAAACTGAATCTGAATCTACTTAAACAAGTAATCCTATCGTATCATGTAATCTGACATGTGTGTCTTTCTGCCATGACTTTAGTGTCTTTCTTTAGTGTCAGAAATAATGTTGATATTTGGGTAAAACGGGGAGGGGGAAAATCATTACCATGACAACATAAACCGGACACGAGTTGCCATGGTAACGTACTATCTGCCCCTGCATTAATCAGGCCATCTCCAAAAAAAGTTTTCAGTTTTCGTCCATACTGTACATAGTACAAAGTAGCTGCAAATGAGCAAATATATGCCGTAAATTGAGAAAAAAATATTGGAAATGTATCATAATTAGCTTTTTACTCTGTACATAATGATATTTGATAATTTTGTACATAATTAATTCTGTGTATAATTTTTACCGAATTGTATATTCATGTTTACTGATTTTTGATGTCTAATGTCTATTGTTTGACTTGGTTTCGTATTGTTTTGTATTATCATTTCAGGTTTGGGAGGACAATTTGTAAAGGCGTTGATACACCTGTTTTGTCCTCCCTTCCACTTGTTTTTGCATGTGGTAAATTCAAATAAAGAAATAAAGGAAAACGATACTTATGTCGCAGAATATCGAATACCAAAATCCATTCCACAGGACAAGAAGAAAATGTGAAGGAATGAAAATAGATAATCTAGTATTCACCATGCTAATAAAATATTACTCCTTGTCTTTTGTCATTTGTTGAACCTTCATGACCACCTAGATTTCATAATAAAGGCAACTTTTTTTGGCCAAATTTTTTTTATTCGCACGCTCGCAGCAGTTTTTGGGTTCCCAGCGGACGTCATCAATATAATCAAATTAACATGGCCTTACTGTGTGCTCCCTCGTGACAAAGCCTGGGGTCACCAGGGACTTCCAGGAAGAAGACAGTACTAGTCTTATACGGCACAAAACTACCGTCACGAAACTTCGAATTAGTTGCCACAAACTACACATTGAAACCGGTAGGCATAACCGCACTCCCCTAGAACAACGAATATGTCGGTACTGTGATCTAGGAAGAATCGAAGATGAGAAACATTTTGTAACAGAATGTAAACTATACAACAAAGAGAGAGCAGATCTTTATAATCTGATACAATCTTTGTTCCCCTGCTTCATACATCTAAGCTGTACAGATAAATTCAAACTTTAAACTTTTAAACTTTATTCATTCAACCAACCTTGCAGTACACACATGCATTTGCATTGAACTGAATTGTGTTGATCTTACATTTTGAAATTTGGAAAACAGAGGTACATATATACATACTGGCAATGTACATATTATGCATTTCCTTGACATGAAGCATGGGCCTTAGTGTGGGTTTTGCAGTTCTTTCATAGCCCTTACGAGAAATGAGTTTTTGTGTGTCTCAGTCCGGCTGATTGGAACTTTGTACTGCATCCTGCGTCTCAGGTCATACTGCGGTTTCTCAACTTGGTGAAGGAAAGCATGACAGGGATGTGATGGATCTTTCAGAATCCTCTTCAGTTCTTTATATTTCTAATGAGCTTAGACAAACCTTCTATATTGAAACATACCTGTTCTTACCTTTTTTCCATTACTAAGAAACGAGAAGAAACCGAATTTACTTAATTGTAGCTACTTAACGTTATCTGTATTCCATCTTTTGTTGTGACCTGTACTTAACCCAGTGGGTATGTGTGTACAATATAAAGGTCTTCATTCATTCATTCTTATAGAAAAGGCGTGATTACAATATTCCTGGGCCTCATTGGCTGTGATTAAAAACTATTCAGATGCACCCTCTGAGAACACAGACACTGTCTGTAATATGGTATTGCTTTGCCTAAGGCGGTAGTTACGCCGGGAATTTAATGAACATATGAATGAAGCAAAAAAAAAAGATCACGAGAAGAGATATTGCGCATTTGCATCGACCGTCCCCCTCTTCGACATTGTCTGCTCCTTGACCATATTTGGCCATGCTTCCCTTAGGGCGGTAGTTGGGCAAGTATTTTAATGACCATGTAAGTTCCAGCGCTGGAGATTTTTTGCACATTTGCAAAGACTCAACAGCCGAAAGACGACGCCCGTTCGGAGGTCCACACACTATCCTCAGTAAGTATGACTCGTTTGTTTGTTTGTTTGTTTGTTTGTTTGTTTGTTTGTTTGTTTGTTTGTTTGTTTGTTAAGATAGTCCATCAGTAGCGTACAGGTCCTGATTCTGACACGAGAGTTTTTCTGTGTGGTGTAGGTGTCAGTAGCGTTTCTGGGCTGTTGATTTTGAAAGATTTGAACATTCTCCGTTTCCTTCGCGTCCACCTGTCGATGTTTTTTCAATTCACTCCCCCAAGTTTGTCTTGATTATGATTCCACTGTCTTGGAGAAAGAAGGCGGACCCAACACGTTAGAATCTATAGTGCGCAAGAACTTGCAATAGACTTTCTCAGATTGATTTACAAAGCCGCAGCTAATTTCCGTCTCGTAATTATAAACGGTCGTCGCCATATTGCAGAAGGCTAACATTAACTCCGTGATGTTTCGTAGCGTAGAGGTTAGGGTATGATTTTTAGAACTACACTTTTGGACCCGGGTTCGAATCCGAGCTTGTGCTTTTTTTCACTACTTGCAATTAGAATATTGCCTTTTCTTAGTTATGTATTGCTTTTATTCGTTTTTGGACCTCAAAAAAGTTATGGTACGCTCGGATATGACATGCACCATTCAGCGAAATGGCATCGACCGTTTACGAGACGGAAAATTGCGTCGGAGTTCGCAGCGCTAGCTGACGAATGTAGCTCAAAGAATATGGCTTGCGTACACGACGTATACATGGGCCACAAGAGTGGAATGAACATGAGTAATGATTGTGATGAACGTAATTCGATGGAATTTGGAATGAAATTTAAATTATGTAACACTTATTGAAATACATGAACGTTTAACCGATGGTATGGCTGGTCTTGTCTTAAAAAAAAAATTAAGTGCCATGTAAGCGACTTGTTCATCATTAGGCCACAGCAAGTGAATTTTATGGATGACATCCTCCGCAGACTCCAAATCTAATGCAAGCGGGCGAAAAAAAAAACAAGGCGGGCCGAAAAAACAAGGTTCCTACAATGTAAAATTTTGACTCAATCATTGTACAAATGGTTAACATTCAGTGGGAACATCACATATACACAGCCAGCATCACATATCACTGCATCAAAGTAAGAAACAAACATTAAATCAGAGCCTTTTCTTTTTTTTATAGTTATCTGCCATCCACCTTCCAGCATGGCAACAGACATATTTGCCAATTTTCGGCATGTTGACCAGCACTGTCAGAGGGCAACAAAATTTCTTGTTTGTTTTTTTCCAAAATCAGGCGAAAATTAATGCGCGCGCAGATGTCATCCATAAAAATTACTTGCTGTGGCCTTATGGGCGGAAGCACAATATTCTACAACACTCCAGTCATGTCGGCCAACTGGTCAAACCAGAATGTCAACCACACAATTAACACTCAATTATCAGTCTGACAATTGGTTTAAGTCAGTACATATGCATATAGATAAGCAGAAAAAGTGCCCAGAAAAAGACTTTTGTACAGGATGGCTAGTGCCTGGAACGAGATGAAGTTGTAATGATGTACATAGATGCTGTGTGTTAGTATTTTTGCTACTGTTAGTTTATGTTTGATGTATTCCCTGTGTGTCGTATGTGTTTACATGTCAGAATGGACCACAGGAAGAATAGCTAAAGTTTCTACGCTAAATGTGTATCCGAATAAAGTCAAAGTCATCAGCAGACAGTTTAAGGTTTGTACAGGCATCTGAACAATCTACATCTTTCCCCAGCGTCACTTTAGGACCATCAGAAGCCATCATGTGTGACGAAGAAAATGTCGCCACTCTGGTTGTGGACAACGGATCAGGACTGATCAAGGCGGGACTAGCGGGAGAGGACTCGCCTAAGGCCGTCTTCCCGTCGGTAGTCTGCAGCGATTCGGTAACTTGAACACCCATCGCTTTCTTGATCGCTCACATACACACACACACACACACAAACACACACACACACACACACACACACACACACACACACACACACACACACACACACACTCACTCACTCACTCACTCACTCACTCAGTCTAGATCTATTGAGGCGATTTGCCTCGCATGTGATGATGCAAGAACCCCAAGTTTGCATTTGGGGGATGAAAATATGCCATTGCAAGCGATAACCGTGTGTGATTTGGTTTCGAAATAACATATATCACCATTTCCGTTTCGAATCCTTTCAACTAAAGAAAACTCAGCCACATTCTGCATCGAGCAGACGAACTTTGCCTTATCCACTACTTATAATGTCGATTATTGACATAACATGATGATGATTCCAGGCTGACAGCTATGTCGGGTCTGCGGCCCAGGCCAAGAGAGGGGTCCTGCAGCTCAAGTACCCCATCGAGCACGGCATCGTCACCGACTGGGATGGTATGGAAAAGATCTGGCGCCACACGTTCCAAACCGAGCTGGGCCTGGCTCCCGAGGAGCACGCCGTACTGCTTACGGAAGCTCCACTCAACCCCAAGGCCAACAGGGAGAAGGCGGCGCAGGTACGTGGATATATTTATTTATTTTTTAAGAAGATTTACCACATTTATATTTATATTCTAAGTTTATATCATTTTGTTTATCTTCTATGTACTACTGATCAATTGTAAAGGTTTTGTTCTTTAATTTCATTTGCTGTATTGTGTTGTCGAAGGACTCCAGGAAGAATAGCATTAGATTAACACTAATGGAGATCCAAATAAA
>NW_017804509.1:363605-367933 GCF_001625305.1 Branchiostoma belcheri
ATGTAAACACAATATTGAAGACGAATTTCACTTCTTATTATTTTGTCCCACGTACACTGAAGAAAGGCTGACACTTATGAACATGATCTCACGTAACTCTAACCTTACTTTACCTAGAACAAGCTCAGATACATTTAATTTACTTATGTCATGTCCTGAACCAATATCCTTATATATAGGCCAATTCATATCTTCCGCTCTCCAGAAAAGAAACCATATAACCTCTGACACTTCGAATGGATGTTAATACTGTATCCATGTCCCATATATATTGTATAACTCATAGTACACAATTACAGCGTAGCGTCTAGAGTTAGTCATTTAGTAGTAGATTTTAGTATTGTTATTCTTGTCTATACTTGCCATACATTGTACCTGTTGCAATTGTTGCGCAATAAAGATTGATTGATTGATTGATTGATTGATTTTAAAATTTGGAAAACACTTAGAAAAATTGATAACATTTAACACTTAAAAGATATCATATTACATCCCATTGCGATCATCATAACAGTAAAAGTACGTCGACACATTAAAAGTTTTCTTTGTCAATAGTTAAAATCTTCTATCTACGAACACAATGGACACAACAACGACAAAACAGAGGTACACATATACATACTGGCAATGTACATATTATGCATTTCCTTGACATGAAGCATGGGCCTTAGTGTGCGTTTTGCAGTTCTTTCATAGCCCTTACGAGAAATGAGTTTTTATGTCTTTCAGTCCGGCTGATTGGTAGTTTATACTGCATCCTGCGTCTCAGGTCATACTGCGGTTTCTCAACTTGG
This sequence comes from Branchiostoma belcheri, assembly GCF_001625305.1. Lineage (NCBI taxonomy): Eukaryota > Metazoa > Chordata > Leptocardii > Amphioxiformes > Branchiostomatidae > Branchiostoma > Branchiostoma belcheri. The sequence continues at coordinate 364,400 of NW_017804509.1, forward strand.
TGAAGGAAAGCATGACAGGGATGTGATGGATCTTTCAGAATCCTCTTCAGTTCTTTATATTTCTAATGAGCTTAGACAAACCTTCTATATTGAAACATACCTGTTCTTACCTTTTTTCCATTACTAAGAAACGAGAAGAAACCGAATTTACTTAATTGTAGCTACTTAACGTTATCTGTATTCCATCTTTTGTTGTGACCTGTACTTAACCCAGTGGGTATGTGTGTACAATATAAAGGTCTTCATTCATTCATTCTTATAGAAAAGGCGTGATTACAACATTCCTGGGCCTCATTGGCTGTGATTAAAAACTATTCAGATGCACCCTCTGAGAACACTGACACTATGTGTAATATGGTCTTGCTTCGCCTAGGGCGGTAGTTACGCCGGGAGTTTAATGAACATATGAATGAAGAAAAAAAAAGATCACTAGAAGAGATATTGCGCATTTGCATTTGCACCGTCCCCCTCTTCGACATTGTCTGCTCCTTGACCATATTTGGCCATGCTTCCCTTAGGGCGGTAGTTGGGCAAGTATTTTAATGACCATATAAGTTCCAGCGCTGGAGATTTTTTGCACATTTGCAAAGACTCAACAGCCGAAAGACGACGCCCGTTCGGAGGTCCACACACTATCCTCAGTAAGTATGACCCGTTTGTTTGTTTGTTTGTTTGTTTGTTTGTTTGTTTGTTTGTTTGTTAAGATAGTCCATCAGTAGCGTACAGATCCTGTTTCTGACACGAGAGTTTTTCTGTGTGGTGTAGGTGTCAGTAGCGTTTCTGGGCTGTTGATTTTGAAAGATTTGAACATTCTCCGTTTCCTTCGCGTCCACCACTTGATTATGATTCCACTGTCTTGGAGAAAGAAGGCGGACCCAACACGTTAGAATCTATAGTGCGCAAGAACTTGCAATAAACTTTCTCAGATTGATTTACAAAGCCGCAGCTAATTTCCCTCTCGTAATTATAAACGGTCGTCGCCAATTGAAACGGTCGATGCCATATTGCAGAACGGCTAACATTAATGCCGTGATGTTTTGTAGCGTAGAGGTTAGGGTATGAGTTAGGGTTTTAGAACTACACTTTTGGACCCGGGTTCGAATCCGAGCTTGTGCTTTTTTTCACTACTTGCAATTAGAATATTGCCTTTTCTTAGTTATGTATTGCTTTTATTCGTTTTTGGACCTCAAAAAGTTATGGTACGCTCGGATATGACATGCACCATTCAGCGAAATGGCATCGACCGTTTACGAGACGGAAAATTGCGTCGGAGTTCGCAGCGCTAGCTGACGAATGTAGCTCAAAGAATATGGCTTGCGTACACGACGTATACATGGGCCACAAGAGCTAGTGGAATGAACATGAGTAATGATTGTGATGAATGTAATTCGATGGAATTTGAAATTAGATTTAAATCATGTAACACCTATTGAAATACATGAACGTTTAACCGATGGTGTGCCTGGTCTTGTTTTAAAAAAAATTAAGTGCCATGTAAACGACTTGTTGATCATTATTACTCTCCAAGCAGAGGGTTATGGTGGAAGATCGTTTGCTTTTTATATATGGTCCGTTTTTTTTGTCTCTACCACCACAGAGGTTTATGGTGGAAGATCGCTTGCTTGCACTACAATGGTGGTGGTAGAGACAAAAAAAACGGACCATATATAAAAAGCAAACGATCTTCCACCATAACCCTCTGCTTGGAGAGTAATCATTATGGGCGGAAGCACAATATTCTACAACACTCCAGTCATGTCGGCCAACTGGTCAAACCAGAATGTCAACCACACAATTAACACTCAATTATCAGTCTGACAATTGGTTTAAGTCAGTACATATGCATATAGATAAGCAGAACAAATGCCCAGAAAAAGACTTTCGTACAGGATGGCTAGTGCCTGGAACGAGATGAAGTTGTAATGATGTACATAGATGCTGTGTGTTAGTATTTTTGCTACTGTTAGTTTATGTTTGATGTATTCCCTGTGTGTCGTATGTGTGTACATGTCAGAATGGACCACAGGAAGAATAGCTAAAGTTTCTACGCTAAATGTGTATCCGAATAAAGTCAAAGTCATCAGCAGACAATTTAAGGTTTGTACAGGCATCTGAACAATCTACATCTTTCCCCAGCGTCACTTTAGGACCATCAGAAGCCATCATGTGTGACGAAGAAAATGTCGCCACTCTGGTTGTGGACAACGGATCAGGACTGATCAAGGCGGGGCTAGCGGGAGAGGACTCGCCTAAGGCCGTCTTCCCGTCGGTGGTCTGCAGCAATTCGGTAACTTGAACATCTTGCCGTGTGCAATTAATATGTTGGTGAAATAACATATATCACCGATTCCCTCTCGAATCCTTTCAACGAAAGAAAACTCAGCCACATTCTGCATCGAGCAGACGACGTTTGCCTTATCCACTACTTATAATGTCGATTATTGATATAATATTACGATGGTTCCAGGCAAACCTAAGACCAAAGCTAAAACAAGAACATTTGTTTACAGAAGCATAAAAACGTACAACACGCTGCCTCCTCACATGCTCTCCGAAAACGCACGCACATTTTAAGAAAATACCAATCAACTGAGTAAAAAGTACGAGCACATGCGTCCTAACACATGGTGGTAAGACACGTGGAGTAAAGGTTTACATCTGACCTCTCTACCACTTTGTATATTAGTTGTTGTTAGAGTTCAGAAGTATAAGTAAATTCAATAAGTAGTTACTGCTATTTTTGTTGTTGTTGTTGTTAAGCAATTGTTATGTATAATGTTGTTGAACCTTTTGTTACTATTAAGTAGGTAATTGTTTTTATTATGGTTAAAGGACTCCAGGAAGATTAGTATACACAGGTTGTATATAAATAATGAAGATTCCTCATAAACATAAACATAAACATTCCAGGCTGACAGCTATGTCGGGTCCGCGGCCCAGGCGAAGAGAGGGGTCCTGCAGCTTAAGTACCCCATCGAGCACGGCATCGTCACCGACTGGGATGGTATGGAAAAGATCTGGCGCCACACGTTCCAAACCGAGCTGGGCCTGGCTCCCGAGGAGCACGCCATACTGCTCACGGAAGCTCCACTCAACCCCAAGGCCAACAGGGAGAAGGCGGCGCAGGTACGTGGATATATTTATTTATTTCTTAAGAAGATTTACCACATTTAAATTTATACTCTAAGTTTATATCATTTTGTTTATCTTCTATGTACTACTGATCAATTGTAAAGGTTTTGTTCTTTAATTTCATTTGCTGTATTGTGTTGTCGAAGGACTCCAGGAAGAATAGCATTAGATTAACACTAATGGAGATCCAAATAAAACAAACAAACAAACAAACATTTGTGGAAGGATTGGCTCTCCTCAAACACAGGACCTCCATTTTAAACACCCTATCCGACGCTATGTACTCATTTCCACCTGAGTGGTGTGAGGAAAGTCGTGTAAAGCGCCTTTCCCAAAGGGCACAGGATCGGTGGCGACGGGCAGGATTCGAAACCGGGACCTCTTGGGCCTGGGCCGAACACG
>NW_017804509.1:367953-375489 GCF_001625305.1 Branchiostoma belcheri
AGGGTCTTCAGAGGACGTCATCCATAAAAATGTCTCGGTGTTGCCAACAATAATGTCCTTGGTGTGGCCTTACTCGCTTTTCTCCTGGGTTTACAGCCGAGAAGGAAATCGTGCGCGATATCAAAGAGACGCTGTGCTACACCGCCCTGGACTACGATAGTGAGATGGAAAAAGCGGCGGAGAACTCCGACCTAGAGAGGGGCTACACTCTTCCTGACGGTCAAGCCATCACCGTTGGCAACGAGAGGTTCCGCTGCCCAGAGACGCTCTTTCAGCCTTCGCTCACCGGTCAGTTTTTTTCCCGGCTTTGTGCCCGGTTTAATGGTAGGGTGCTTGGGTGTTTGGTACATGGTAGGTATGCCATGCGTTGGATCATTTGCATATGAATTGGATAGCTTGAGCTATACCATTGGGGAGTAGGGGTGACAGGTTGATAGGGATCATTTGCATATGAATTGGATAGCTTGAGCTGTACCATTGGGGAGTAGGGGTGACAGGTTGATTGACGGCACTTAAATACGATGACTGCAACACTGATTCACATTCATATTGCCATATACATATATATACAAGTAGCGCAGTGCATTAAGTCACTGCTATCACGGGGAAATTGTGTATCTGCTCTTATGCTCAATGTGCGCCCCGGCCAGCTTTTTTAAAAGCTTTTCTTGTTTTACTTTTTTAACATTTCATGACTAGACATTACAACGGCACACTCATGTTATATCAAGTTGCAAGTTAAGAACCCTTACCACAAGACCAACTTTCCTAATTTTCTTGTCTCTACAGGAAAGGAGAGTAATGGGATCCACGAGACTACGTACAATACCATCGCGAAATGTGATGTCGAAATTCGCAACCGACTGTACGCCAACATCGTTCTGGCCGGAGGGACGACCATGTTTGACGGTAAGGCCACACCGCCTTAGTTTTATGGATGACATCCGCGCGCGCATTTTTTTTCGCCTGTTCTTGAAAAAAAAAGATCACGTCCACCGTCTGGCCTAGCTCTAGGCCTGGGTAGTCCATGGTAGTTAGCGACAATACGGAGCCGGGCACCCAGGCTGCCGAAGCTCCATGAATCCAGAACTTCAGTACAAACGTACAGTGCCGCTTAATAAATTCCGCAAAAGGCCACACTGAATGTGCAGGCTTGTCGTATACGTCGCTAAGTACTACCGCAAATTACGCAATACGATACGAGCTTTGTATTCCTGTGGTTTAGTGGTGTTTTTATTTTTGGCCGGAATTTTTTTATTCGCCCGCGCGCACTAGTTTGGGGGTCTTCAGAGGATGTCATCAATAAAATTAAGGCGGTGTGGCCTAATATTTCTAACGGTGGTTCAAAAGAGAAAAGTGTGCCGACCATAGAGCCTGATTTTGCTAATAACTTAAAGTTACATTTCTATAAAGACACCTGGCCGGCCGTGCTGTTTACGTGAACGAAAATCAAAAATTTGCGTAGCAACAATACCCACAAACTGTACTCATGATAAGCAAACCTACGACGTACAGTAATATTTTACTTACAGGATTACCTGATTTATTCTCTGATACAAACTGTAATATCTTGCTGATTACTCAAACTTATATTGTTGACACCAAATGGTTTGTACTTGATTGATTTATTATATAGCCTACTAAACATTTCTTTGTACTATTTAACGACCCATTCCCACCCATTTGCTGTTCTCTGTTTTTTGTTATGTACTGTAATTGTATTCTATGTTTGGTGGTGAGGCTAAAATTAGCTATAGCTAGAGTACCTCATCACCACGTCTTGTATTGTCCACGTTGAATTTGCAAATAAAAATAAAAAATAAAAAAAACCTACGACGTAAAGTGATACCGGAAGCGGAAGAAAAACTCATCATATTCGCATCGTATGCGATGTGCCCGGCTGGCGTCAGATTTATCTCCAAGCAGATGTTTCGATGGTCGCAAATTACAGTATCAAACTGACCAGGCGGTATCCATTGGTATGACTGTATTGGGTGCAAACGGATTTGGGAGGTTATGAACAAGTTTAAACTGTAATTTCCAACACAAAAGATTGGACTTACCCAAATTGTCGACTGTACAACTCCAGTCTTTGTCAAGGAATCCTTGACAAAGACTGGAGTTGTACAGTCGAAAATTTGGGTAAGTCCAATCTTTTGTGTTGGAAATTACAGTTTAAACTTGTTCATAATGACTTCTACCAACACAGATGAACTTTCAAGATAGGATTTAGGAGGTAATACTGCTAGGAGATTGCTTTAGATGCCCTAAATTCTAAACCCGATACTTTTCCCTTGTTTCAGGCTTAGCTGACCGTCTGCAGAAGGACATCGCAGCGCTGGCACCACCCGACGTGAGGGTCGAGGTTCATGCTCCGCCCCAGAGGAAGATCTCGGTGTGGCTCGGCGGGTCAAAGGTCGCCTCCGCGCCAGGCTTCCGCGACAAGTGTGTGTCCAAGGAGGAGTATGAGGAGGACGGGCCCAGCATCGTCCACCGCAAGTGTTACTGAGAAACAGTAAATACAGCCCCCTCTGGCGGTCCCTGTTGGAACTACAGGCCACAGACTGCTCAGGCATAGGAAAATGAATGACGTGTTTCTGTTTGACATGGGTGCTTTTGATTCGTTACTGGTGAAAAGGGTTAACGTTGGGCGGAGGTGGAATGGGTGTTACATGGCAGAGAGGGTCTCATCTAATTTCTGAAGTCGACTGGGAATTCAGACAAAGTTGCAATGATCTGGACGATTTAAAGCTTTGCCCCTAGGGTGTAGTCATTAGACTCACAGACAAGCTACAAACAACAACTCTCTCCCTTGGGATGAAATAGCAATGATAAGATAGACAAAGAACTTTGATAGACAGATTCTGTGCAGGGCCCATTATCATCCACCGCAAGTGTTACTGATAAACAGTAAAAACAGTCCCCCTAGCGGTCGCTGTTGGTGCTACAGACCCATGCCACAGGCTTATACCTAGAAAAGTTATTGTTCTGTTCCTGGTCGACAAGGTAACTCTTCACCACAAGAAGCATAGGATAGTTTTAATGCAAGTAATACGCAGCAACTGGGCACCAAAAGAGAGACTACTAGTACTAGGTACTGGTGAAAAACGGCAGTGCTGACAATGCATACGTTTTACATGTTAGTAGGGTATTGTCAAATTAGTGAAGGTCGGAAATCTGTATCGAATGTCTTCCACCTTGACTCGGTCAGGGTCAAAATGGCGACAACTCTTAGTAAGAACAGCAGCTGGAAAATAACCGCCTTCTGTTGCTGGTGGGGGGGGATAGGAATTGGCCAATCAACATCGTTAAGGCCACACTGACTTAATTTTATGGATGACATCCGCGCGCGCATTGATTTTCGCTAGTTCTAAAAAAAAAGATCACGTCCACCGAGCCTCTGGCCGGGCTCTAGGCTTGAGTAGTCCATAGTGATTGGCGATTGAGTAGTCCATAGTGATTGGCGACAATACGGAGCCAGGCACCCAGGCTACCGGAGCTCCACGACTCAGTACATACGCACAGAGCCTATTCATAAATTCCGCAAAAATCCAGCATGTGCCGGCTTGTCGTATACCTTGCTATGTACTGCCGAGAATTCACAATACCAGCCATTTTTATTTTTGGCCGGAATTTTTTAATTCGCCCGCGCGCACGAGTTTGGGTGTCTTCAGAGGATATCATCCATAAAATTAAGGCGGTGTGGCCTAACGAGAAATTGTGGGGGTGGGGGTAAGACTATCCCTCAGTGTAAAATGGCATCTGTGGCTCAACGGTTACAGCGTTGGACTCGAATCCAATAGGTCCCGGGTTCGATACTCACCATGCCCTGATGTTGTGCCCTTGGGAAAGGGACTTAACACGACTTCCCCACCCTCACGGTAGAGCGACGCCCACTGTCTCAATGTGTGCCTAAAAACACACTACGGAGTCGGTGCCAGCAAGAGCCTTAAAACACGGAGCCAACAAGCTGCCGGCGACGCTCAAACCGCTCTCTGTATCATCAACTTTACGTTGTTCTCAGTTTTTATCGTTTTTACATAAACTTCACCAGCGTGTTTGTCCGCCCTTCACCTTTAACAGACTTCTGCAAGGCCGAGGTTTGTGGTCCGTAGTCAATTTCCTCCTATAATAAAAATGACTGTTTTGTTCATTTGTTCATTTTTATATGTTTATAGATTCCTTTTGGTTTTCACAACGTTTGGCGTGCATGCTTCAATGGCTTTATTTTCTCATGCACATTTTACTTAACTACGACGAAACCCACATACACAGCCGAATGTTAGAAACATTTTGAGACATTCGGCTGGCGCACACTCGACTCGCCTAAACCCTTTCAAACTGCTCTCGAACTTCGTGGGGTCGTGTGGCGTAGCGGCAGAGTGCGCGACTCGGAACGAAGAGTCCCGGGTTCGAGTCCTGATATGCCACCTATCTTGTGCCCTTGGGAAAGGCACTTTACACGACAACATCCCACGCACGTTAAAGAACCACACTTATCAAAAAGAGTAGAAAAACGTAAACTTGCATGTACAAAACATGTATTAAAACTAGTGTGTTACGCCTAAAAAAATTACCGGTGAGGCCAAACAAACAAGCAAAAAGCCAACTTTGGTTGGTGGTCGGAAGAAGGTTCTGAGAATGTGAAACAGAGGCTTAAGCGGAAATAGGGGGAATCGATCCAGGCTTATAGTGTCGGCGGTACGCCATCATCTACAGTAGTACTCTACAAGTACTAAGTACCTAATATCGACAGAACAGGACCAAAAATAGCCAGGATCACAGCTCAATAGCTATAAACACCCACACATGAACAATGTGACTAACTTCCCTCTTTCCTAGAACTGCCGTAGTGTTGAAGTCGAAAAGAGCCAGGGGAATTTCTCCGGTATATTATGATCCCTGTAAATATCTGTACAGTGAAGGAGTAGGTCAACGGGTCATTGAGCTAATGTGTTTGAGATCATTTTCACTTCCCTTGCTGTGTAGAGGCAGACGCACAGGGGGATTAACTGGATGTTGTTGTCGACAACTGGATCGTAAAGGGGGCCCGGCGGATGTTGGATGAATGAATGAATGAAAGGTTTATTCATAAAAACATTGCCTGTTTCAATACAGATAGTATATTATAAACTACACATAAAAAGTACATACTGAAACACATTAACGCAAAAAGGGCGTCATTCTTAAAACCTACACCGGCCAGTCGGGTATGTACAAATTTCAACGTATCTTATCGATATAAATTGTTTATTTTTCGATTCGTTAATCGAAACAGCCCGCCCGAGCACCGGTTAGGAAATGTGACCTCAGCATTAAACGGCTCTCAGGGTACATCGGAGCCTGTTAGTCATTACATATATCAGTGGTTTATGGTGGTCATATGTTCCATCCCTGGAGAGACTTTATCCTCTCCTGATTGAAAGATCGTTAGTAGGTCCAAGTCGTTACGCCAAGATTATCGGCCATATCCGTGACATAAAAACGTAAACTGTCGCCAGGCACAACAGGCCGAATTACTACCTATTCATTAAGTTCACTCGGAGTGTCTATACACTCATAACTAGGTCTTACGTTAGATCCTATAGAAACATTCAATTACATTCTCAGGGGAGATAACCAATACAGTATTCAAAATACATTAAAGAATGTTTCAATCTTAGAGACTACATGTTAGAGAATGGTTAAACCTTTATTGTTATCACTGACATATATTCTGTGCGTAATTCGTCACATACACATATTCTATACGTAGAATGAAGTCATCCATACATATATTTAACTTTGTTAGATCTCTAGCTGTAGAAGACCATACAAAAGTCCCTGTACTTTTTGTTGTGTCAATAAAGAATCCAGTATTAACTGCGTTTCGGGTATAAAAGGATTACATTAAAGATACTATAACAGCGATATGCGATTTCCTCATCAACATCAAACTTATAAGCCTTTGTAGGGCTCAGAATTACCACAAGAGTGCCAAAAAGACAGGGCCTTTTACGACATACGTCTTCATTTTTCTACGGTTTTACGACTTATTCCCTCATTTTGCGGCAGTTTTATGCAGGTCTAGAGGCGACGTCGCCATTTGCAAGCTTTGCAACAGGATATCGTGGCAACCTTTGTCAAAGGACGCCACAATATAATTCATGTTTCAGTGTTGGTCTTCTGCGGAGAACGTTATATATACATATACATATATATATATAGAGAGAGAGAGAGAGAGGGGGAGAGGGAGAGAGAATGCGTACCTTGATAATCAACATAGTCAATGTCCTACATGTATATAGCTTGATAAATAAATAGATAACTGTTAAATAATATTTGGGAGAACACACGGTGAGTTTTTCCTTCTATAACAGAATAGCATCTACTTTAACATTCCTTTTTTCATATATTTCTGGTTGACGTTTCTACTGACATTCAGCCACGACTGTCATTATTATGAAGTAGGCTTAGGCTTGTGAGTCTTTATGTACTTTAATCATCTTATTCTATGCTTCTGTAATAGTACATTGTCCCTCTACGCGTCTTGACATTGTCTCGTAGCAACGCGAACGAAGATGCAGTTCTGTAGATTACACTTCATTATAGCAGTTCGCCAGTGCTATCCAGTCTGTCATCTTAGCTTCCAAGATTTCATATTCAGATTGGGGCCACTCTGCAGCAATTGTGCCACACGATAACGCTTCATTGTGCAATCTTAAGTTAAGAATGATGAAACGATGTTTAAGTGCTAAATGAGGCGGGAAATGGTACAGAAATTACGGTTGTCGATGGCATCTATCTGTGCGATGATCGGCGATGCCTCGCGCTAATGCACAGGGAAATTGCCACCAAGAAAATTAGGTCAAAGGCCGATCGTGGAACAGAGTGAAGAGACTCTTTTCACACAATCTACAGCAGCGACACCTGTGCTGAATGCAATTGCACTGAGGAAGGTGACAGACGGTCATCGAAATGTCGGCTGAATAAAAGACTTGGTTGTGTAAAAAGAGTCTCTTTACTCAGTGACATACCATCCTGATGAAACTGTTCACCGATCGTGGAACCGTTTTGTAGTCGAGACAAAGAGACGAAATAATAACTTATTGCGCAACAATTGTACAGTGAAATAATGACTCCATATGAAAAGGGGAGGGGAGGAAGACAATTTGCCGACCTTGAGAATATGATGGTGGGTCTTCTGAGTGCTTCTGAGGGCAAAAGAGGCGGTCGTAGTCAGAAAGGGTATCCTTAATGCTTATATTGTGTTCACTTATCTTTTATTATTTATCCACTGCCTTCAAAGAAGAAGTCAAACCCTATAATAGCTACGGTAGTAGTAGAAGTAGAAGTTTTTCCAGACAGTAGTTGTCTGATCTCCTATTATAATTGTATTGTATCTTTGACTGTGAAAGCAATTAGCCTTCGGACACGATTTTGCAAATAAAGATTATTATTATTACTAGCTGTGATGTCAACAGAAGTTCGCGGTATACGCTTTGCCTACAGAACTTGTATAAGCATGGGCGCGTCATATATATATATATATATATA
>NW_017804509.1:375509-382128 GCF_001625305.1 Branchiostoma belcheri
ATAGAGAGGGAGAGAGAGAGAACTTGTAGAAGCGTGGGCGCGTCATCTATCGAATAATGAAAGTCAGTAATAAAGCCTGTGTCGAGATAAACTTTACGGTAATAAAGAACCTGCAAAACGAACAAGCTTCGTTATAGATAAACTATGACAGAGTGTACGCAGACTTATCAACGAAGAGCGAGAAATTAGAAGAAAAGGAGTTTGATAATAAAATGAATCGACAAGCCAGTAATAACAATTTCAATCCTCGTTAGTTTTGATATCTATGATATTAACGATTTGTTCCTGCACGCCCTCACTTATACGCCCTCGCCGCTGGCAGGCTGGCTTCCCGAGATTTTATGGGTTAAATCGGTAATCTGTGATCGGGGAAGTGCCCCTGAGGGAATGAGAATGGCGCTGTTGCCGACTCCTGTGTGTTATCTCTGTGTTCCTGTCGCAATGCAGCATTAAAACTGAGACTCTATTCGGATTACCATTAGCAGTGGGCCAACGGGAATTCAGATATGACGTTATGTACAAATCTCACAACACAGTTACTGCACAATGCCGATAACAAGCAACATGATCACAGTTACAATTGTACGATTATTTTAAAAACAATCCGATTGCACAAGTGCTAGCCTCTATCAGGCTTCGGGAGGCGGCTGGAAATAGTAGAAATCGGCCAAATAGAGAGATAGCATGCCAGGGGAGTTGGTCTGCTGGAGAGAACAATTTGCCGCACTCGTTCCGGTCGCCTCCCGAAGCCTGTTAGAGGCTACAAGCGCTACTGATGGAAATATTGATAAAAATCGTTCTCGAATGACCTCATGGACTGCAAAACAAGTGGAAGGTCGCTCCACGCTCTTACAGCCATGCATGTGAAATACTTCTTCAAGGAGTTGGTTCTGGGTTTGTCTAATGTAAAAACAGAGATTTCCTAGCATTGCCGTCAGCATGTCTCTATTGGCTTCGTCATTTTGTCACAGACCGCAATCTGTGGGTGCTTTTCCCGCCTGTAGATACAAGATAACGAAACCACTCATCGCCCTGAAAACTGATTATTCGTGGGTGTACAATATGATAAGTGAAAGATTGCAGCACGCGAGCGAAAGGGTCAGACGTGTAAAATTTGTAAATCGTCTTGTAATCTTAAGGATGATACTAAATATGCAACTTTTGCAAGCAAATACAGAATGTTTACCTTAACACATAGTAAATATGAAGATGGGAGAAGTTTCTCAATAAGCAGTTGTTTAAAAGGTTGAAGGAAGTTTATGGTGCCCCCCGTCTCTTGTGTTGGACATTTCTGCTTCAGAATTCTACCATGAGCATAGATGAACTTCACGGTAATCTGTGGGTACTTTTCCCGCCTGTAGATACAAGATAGTGAAACCACTCATCCCCACTGAAAACTAATTATTCTTATCGTAGCTTGGGTGTACGACTTGATGCGTGCAAGATAAGCAAGAGGGTCAAACATGTGTAAAATTTGTAAATCGTCATGTCTTGTAATGTTCATGATTACAAAGGATCGTAACTTTTTTAAGCGCCTGATACAGATTGTTTACCTGCACATGGTGTAGACCTTATGAAGCTAAATCATCATCATCATCATCATCATCATCATCATCATCATAGGTCGACCGTATTGGTTTGGGTTATACCGCCCCTTACGAAGTGACATACCCTTTCGTTAGCTTAATACAAGACGGGGTTCGCCACGCCTCCGTCCGGGTGATTTGAAATGAATCACCAACTTCATACAGTAGGATTTGTACCATCACACAGGTACATATTCTGTATTATATATGTAGATAGGACAAGTGACTCAATGAGCAGTGGCTTAAAGGTTGCAGGAAGTTTATGGCGGCCCCCGTGTCCTGTGTTGTGCATTACTTCTTCAGGATTCTACCGGCATAGATGACCTTCCAAACTAAATGTTTCCCTTATAGGTCATTACTTCTTCATCATCATCCTAACAGCCTTGTCCTTGCCCTTTGCCCTCTGCACCATTTAGATACCATGACGAGGCAAACAGAATGGTTACAGTGCTTCGGCAAACACACCATATGTGACCTTTAACCCACACAGTTGACATCGACAAACAAAACTTAGCAGTTTGTTTCCTGGTTGGCAACCGAAAACATACACCAGCATGTGATGCTATCTATATTCGTCAGATGAACATAGTGATGTCTATACCCCGGTGTACAGAAGAGTTTTGTTTCTGTGTGTTTGTTCGTGTATTTGCGTTTGTTTCCTTGGTTATTTTTACGCCGGTGACAAGTTAGGCCAAAGCCTAAGGTCCCATGAAATACTACACTATTTCATCAAGGACTAGAGGTAAAATATCATTTCCTGTAGTGTTGATGGTAAAACAGATGAAGCATATACATCTTTAGTTAATGAAAACCCTGTGGGGAAACTAACGCTTTTCCCATCGGGTCTGTAACAGGAAGAGGTTGTGCTGGCAAAGCGCTTGGATCCGTTTCAAACGGCACCTCAGCTGCTTGGAGGCCGCTTGCGCAGGAGGCAAAGATAACTCACTTATAGTAAGTCATTGGCTTACGACCCAGATACAGCATCAAAAAACATAGATGTTACAACTCCAGGAACTATGCGTGCGCACACACACACGCGCACACACACACACACACACACACACACACGCACACGCACACGCACGCACTATGGAGCGCCGACGGGGTCAAAAGGAGAAAACACGTCGCGCGCAGAGATAAAACGTTGCGCGCGGAGAAGAAAAAGAAAAAGAGGGAGGGAGAGAGAGAGAAACGTGTAGGGCATATGTGTCTTGGAACACAATATTTTCTTAGTATAGTGTTAATGGCGAATGCTTCTTATTGTTGCAATTATTTCAATCCAGTAACACTGTTCGAGAAGTCAGTTGATTAATTAATTAATGGCTTATTTTCAGCCGTTGGCTTGGCCGTTGAGAAACATTTCAGGACATACAACCTTATTTACTGCAGTGGTAGTTTTGTGAATTGGTTAAAAATGCTGTGATTAATCCGAGGGACTTGCCATGACGGAAAGAAAAATCTGAGAGAGGACATAAAGGTAGAGATAGTGTACATATAGTAGATATTCTAGGAGGGAAAAATGTAATTATACCGAGGGAAATATCTTGCTTAAGAGGAATTAAAAATGCTGAGAGAGTAAATATCTTACGAGGCACGAAATATACAATTTTAGAGATACCGGTTTTATATATCCAGGCCTATTATTTAGCATTTCTCTTTTGTTCTTCGGGAAAGAAAAATCTGAGAGAGAAAATAAAAGTAGAGAGAGGTATAAATAGGTAAGTGTACATATAGTAGATATCCTACGAGGGAATAAACGAAATTGTACCGAGGGAAATGCCTTGTGTGAGAGGAATTAAAAGTGCAGAGAGAGTAAATAAATAAATATCTTACGAGGCAACAAATATACAACTTTAGAGATACCGGACAACCAACATGTTTAATTCTTATTGATAAGTATCCAGGCCTATATTTTTAGTACGAGTATTTCTCTTGCGATTGCATGCGGTTTATTCTTCTCTCTCCGCGCGGTTCATTCTTCGCTCTCCGCGCGGTTTATTCTTCTCTCTCCGCGCGGTTTATTCTTCTCTCTCCGCGCGGTTTATTCTTCTCTCTCCGCGCTCGCGACGTGCGCGGAGAGAAGAGAAACCCGCATGCAAACGCAAAAGAAATGTGACGCGGAAGCGAAAATAAATCCAAACGGGGAGGGATGAAAATCCGGTGAAACTAAAGAAAGAAAATAAAAGAACGCCAGTTGTTGGGAAAACGTTTGATGTGTAGAATGAAAAGTCGATGAGAGGGCATATTTTTAAGCGTTCCTACTCGCATTACTCATGGCGTTTGCATGCGGTTTTTTCCTCTCTCTCCGTGCTCGCGACGTGCGCGCGTGGAGAGAAGAGAAACTCGCATGCAAACGTAAAAGAAATAAATGTGCGGCGGAAGCGAAAATAAATCCAAACAGGGAAGGATGAAAAAATCCAGTGAAACTAAAAGAATAAAAGTATATACATGTATATATATGAACGTCAGTCGGGAAATCGTTTCACATGTAGGGAGAAAAGAAATGATAAAATCAAACATATCATACATTAAAAGAAAGAAAGTTAGGGCAATTTATGAAACATGAAAGTTACTTCATTCACATTTTCGCTTATTATTTCCGAAGCCAAAGTCGCTATACTAAAAAAATATATAGTGATGACTTGAAGTTTATGAGCAATTGGAAATATGTTGCGCTCGAGGAAAAATACTGGCGAGTTAAAAAGGAAAAATAAGAAATAAGAAAATTCCTTTGATTCGTTTTTAATTGATACGTTTTATATATCCAGGCAATAATAGCAGGCATATTGTCAAGCGTTTGCTTGCGTTTTTCGTAAAGACAAGTTTACGTAAGTTACATGTGCAGTGCAAATAATTTGCTCCTCTCTCTATCTCTATTATAACTGAAAAGCGACAAGTTGATTTTTTTATGATAAGTTAGTTTTATCAAGGAGGTTTTAATCCTTGGTTTTGTTTTGTATTTGGTTACTGACTGTATCTTATTATGTTCTGTTTTGACCTTTATATTCTTGGCCAATGTGGCCAAATGCGCAATATAGGTCGTGATCTAATTATTTTGACACGTTTTGGCCGACTTGTAAGTAGGTGAGAATTTACAACCGCCTGATTTCCACCCGCGCACCATGGGTGTTCCTGTCTGTCAGTCGAGGCGTAACTCGTAAATAAAACTAAAGCAAATAATTGTTATCCCTTCCACAGCATATTAGCTTTGTCGATAATATGGAACATTAAATCCTGGTACAGAAGAACAGATGATTGTTTACTAATAGCTAACGTAGAACCTAGAAGCTCCTTGGTAGAACGTTTATGGAACTCGAACAAAGACTTTGCCATCCGACTACTAATACAGATATTACACTATAAACACATATACAAACAAAATCATTTCGTCGTATGCCATACATGGTTGAGAAAAGTTGGAGTCCTTAAAAGCGGGAAACAGACGCACTCTTCTGTGCAAAAATAGACCGACTTCCTGCCGCGGCTAATCCCGGGCAAGCAGATTTTTTTTGTGGGGCCAACGGTTGAGCCTTTATTGGCCGCCTGTATTTTATAAACCACTGAGCGTAAAGACAGCCAGCGGTTACAGGCGGCGGCCAATATAGACTCAGCTTACCCCACAGAATCGGCTTGGAGATTAACTTTGACCGTTGCAGATTTTGTAAAATGTCGACACAACTTTGGATACCCACAAAAGCAGTAAATGGTACAGTCTAGACTAATAATGTCCGGTCCCTGGTCCGGTCCCCTGCAGCTGGGTACCAGGTGTTGTATTTGTCACCCACCCTGAGCTGACAGCAGAATGTGATTGCCATTTCCCAGTGCGATGGCCAGTACAGCATTGACCGTGAAAAGATAACTTTCATGGATTTTCTAATGAGGTCAGATCTTAGCAGGGATCTTTGCATGGGGCATTCTGTTGCAAGATATTCCACCTCATTCGTTAAATTTATACAAAAGTCAATAGATAAACTTATTTTAAGCGTGTTTTGTCATATTCCTTATCCTCCCGTCTTTCTGTCCTCTCTGCCAGCATATTTCCTATCCCTCCGTCTTTCTTTCCTCTCTGCCTGCATATTTCCTATCCCTCCGTCTTTCTTTCCTCTCTGCCTGCATATTTCCTATCCCTCCGTCTTTCTTTCCTCTCTGCCTGCAAAGTCTATCGATGAGAGGGCATATTTTTAAGCGTTCCTACTCGCATTACTCATGCGTTTGCATGCGGTTTTTTTCCTCTCTCTCCGCGCTCGCGACGTGCGCGCGTGGAGAGAAGAGAAACTCGCATGCAAACGTAAAAGAAATAAATGTGCGGCGGAAGCGAAAATATATCCAAACAGGGAAGGATGCATATTTCCTATCCCTCCCCTCCGTCTTTCTTTCCTCTCTCTGCCTGCATATTTCCTATCCCTCCCTCCCTCAGTCTTCTTTCTTCTCTCTGCCTGCATATTTCCTATTCCTCCGTCTTTCTTTCTTCTCTCTGCCTGCATACATGTATTTCCTATCCTCCGTCTTTCTTTCCTCTCTCTGCCTGCATATTTCCTATCCCCCCGTATTTCTGTCCTCTCTGCCTGCATATTTCCTATCCCTCCGTCTTTCTTTCCTCTCTCTGCCTGCATATTTCCTATCCCTCCCCTCCGTCTTTCTTTCTTCTCTCTGCCTGCATATTTCCTATTCCTCCGTCTTTCTTTCTTCTCTCTGCCTGCATACATGTATTTCCTATCCTCCGTCTTTCTTTCCTCTCTCTGCCTGCATATTTCCTATCCCCCCGTATTTCTGTCCTCTCTGCCTGCATATTTCCCTATCCCTCCGTATTTCTGTCCTCTCTGCCAGCATTATTTCCTATCCCTCCGTATTTCTGTCCTCTCTGCCTGCATATTTCCTATCCCTCCGTCTTTCTTTCCTCTCTCAGCCTGCATATTTCCATCCCCCGTCTTTCTTTCCCTCTCTGCCTGCATATTTCCTATCCCTCCGTATTTCTGTCCTCTCTGCCTGCATATTTCCTATCCCTCCGTCTTTCTTTCCTCTCTCCATGCATA
>NW_017804509.1:383881-385848 GCF_001625305.1 Branchiostoma belcheri
AGAGAGGACAGAAATACGGAGGGATAGGAAATATGCAGGCAGAGAGAGGAAAGAAAGACGGAGGGGGAGGGATAGGAAATATGCAGGCAGAGAGGACAGAAATACGGAGGGATAGGAAATATGCAGGCAGAGAGGAAAGAAAGACGGAGGGATAGGAAATATGCAGGCAGAGAGGACAGAAATACGGGGGGAAAGGAAATATGCATCCTTCCCTGTTTGGATATATTTTCGCTTCCGCCGCACATTTATTTCTTTTACGTTTACATGCGAATTTCTCTTCTCTCCACGAGCGCACGTCGCGAGCGCGGAGAGAGAGGAAAAAAACCGCATGCAAACGCATGAGTAATGCGAGTAGGAACGCTTAAAAATATGCCCTCTCATCGACTTTTCATCCTACACATTAAACGTTTTTTTCCCAATTGACGTTAATTTAATTTCTTTCTTTAGTTTCACCGGATTTTCATCCTTCCCCGTTTGGATTTATTTTCGCTTCCGCGGCACATTTCTTTTGCGTTTGCATGCGGGTTTCTCTTCTCTCCGCGCACGTCGCGAGCGTCGAGAGAGAAGAATAAACCGCGCGGAGAAAGAAGAATAAACCGCGCGGAGAGAGAAGAATAAACCGCGCGGAGAGAGAAGAATAAACCGCGCGGAGAGAGAAAGTAAACCGCGCGGAGAGAGAAGAATAAACCGCATGCAATTGCGAGAAGTGCTAAACAACAAGCATAGGCAGGCCGGCCAGGTTTTTTTATACAAACAAAACGTAATTTCTTAAAAAAAAATCAACAGTTGAGGGGGAGGGACTCTTTAAGTTTGACATTGCAACAAAATGACACGGTGGAAAAATAAATACCTGCTAGCATGCTACGTTATTACGAAATCCATAAAAGTGGTCTTTCTACGGTACTAACCTTTGATGATAATAATATTGGTGGTCACCGTTTTTTAATCAATACTGTTACTATTGTCAGTTGCGCCGGACTCGTCTACGTTGTTGGAATGAATACACATTCGGCTGTCAGATCCGGGTGACAAATATCACACCCAGTCAGTACCCAGGGGTCCGGACATTTCAAGACTATACCATTCATTATCCTGCTTTTGTAGGTGTAATCTGTTTGTACTGGGGTCGATGTTGTCAACAAATTTGCAACGGTCAATATCGCATTGGCATGTTTTGACCGACAATTTAACGTTACATGATGTAGGTATCCGCCTTGATATTACAATTCCTTCCAATGACGCCGCGCTTACACAGAGATGTGAGGTCATAAGTTGGATTTGACCTTGATTTTGACCTGAGAAGTAAGGGAACCGCTTGCATGAACTACGTGAATGTTTGTTTATATTCAGCAAGCAGATGCAAATAACGATAAGAATCGTTTTTTCTTAAATCTCATTTCGTCGCTATAATTTCATACCCCCCCCCCAGTTTTACCTTTCTTTCCACTGAAGGTATTTATCTTATTTAAGATACTTCCTCTCTCCATGTTTCTCTTTCTTTTTTCTTTGCGCCCAAGATATTTCCTCTCTTCAGGTTTTTCTTTCTTTACGCCCAAGATGTTTTTCCCTTCCCCATGTTTTTCTTTCTACGCGCCCAAGATATTTATTTCCTCTCTCCATGTTTTTCTTTCTACGCGCCCAAGATAGTTATTTCCTCTCTCCATGTTTTTCTTTCTACGCGCCCAAGATATTTATTTCCTCTCTCCATGTTTTTCTTTCTTCGCGCCCAAGATATTTATTTCCTCTCTCCATGTTTTTCTTTCTACGCGCCCAAGATATTTCCTCTCTCCATGTTTTTTTCTTTCTTCGCGCCTCTATTTCCTCTCTCTCTCCTTTTTGACCCCATTCGGCGTGCCATACACGCACACGCACGCGCACACGCACACGCACACGCACACGCACACACACACACGTACATAACAAGAGATACCTGACTGAATAACAAAGTTCTTAGAAGATGACATGTA
>NW_017804509.1:385946-458879 GCF_001625305.1 Branchiostoma belcheri
CACACACACACACACACACACACACACACACACACACACACACACACATATATATATATATAATTAGATTTATTTTATACCCCTTTATTTCTTTTTGTACTATGTTCAATAGGTTTTGCATGTGTTTTGCCATGTACAGTGTACCATGTAAAACTGTCGTGCAATAAAGTTATTTTCAACTCATAATATAGCTGACAGCTCTAATCAACCTTAAGACTGAAAAAGACTCTACAGCAGAAAAAAGTAAGGTTCATCACTAGAGGGAGGCAAAATAACCACATAACAAGCTGTAGATTGACCAAAGGCGCCGTTCTGCTGACTTCTAATATTCTTAGTCCCCCGAAGGAGCGTATTGGAGACCGTCAGTACCGAGGCATCAGTCTTCCTACTACCTTTCATGTGTCTAACGTACAAGCCATAAACCTTGCCGAAACAGTCGCAAGTTTATTACATATTTATACAATCGTAATGCGCTTTATACCGATACAATTATCGAATCATTAACATTGCATGCCAACACACTATAACCAGTTCTGCCGAACATCAATTCGAGCAGAAAAGCCCCATAACGAACATTAATTATTCTTAGCATCACCGGTTTATACGCGCATAATTCTGAGGGATTTTCTGACATGATGCCAAAAGGAAAAATCATTACTCCCCGTAACACGGCGTCTCCCGGGGCCTGTACGGAGTGAGGTATTTGATCCCTCGGGTTGTACCGTATCTAGTGAATCGGTTCTACGTACCACTATACATTCACGTAAAATTGGATCTATTGGAGGCCATGTTTATTTGATTATATGGATGACATCCTCTGGAAACCCCAAAACTGATGCGAGCGTGCGAATAAAAAAAGTTTGGCAAAAAAAAGTTACTTTCATTATGAAATCAACGTGGTTTTGAAGGTTGAACAAATGACATGGAGTATGGTATGGTGAGTAATCTACTCTTCAAATTGATTTCTTTACATTTTCGTCTCTTTTTGTTGATTTTGGCATTCTACGACATTGGTATCGTTTTGCAATATATTTTTGCAACTTAAGCTTTATATTTGCTCATTTTGCAACAGTTTTACAATTTAAACTATGGTTGAAAACCTTTTTTTGAAACAGCCGAAAATTCATGCGCGCGCGGATGTCATCCATATAATCAAATCAACATGGCCTAAAATTGGATCTATCGGAGGTTAGCGAATTTACGATGATCTATCGGAGGTTAGCGAGTTTACGATGATCTATCTCGCACCAGGGTTCGCCGCGGGTTGATACTGATATAAAAGATTTACTCCGAGAAAGGTCAACCCAAATATGGTTTGTTCCTCATTCGTTGTCTTAGGCCATGTTGATTTGATTATATGGATGACATCCACGCACGCATGAATTTTCAGCCGTTTCCAAGAAAAAAGTTTAATTTCGACCATACTGTAAATCATACAAAAGAGTTACAAAATGAGCAAATATATACCGTAAGTTGCAAACAAAAAAAATTTCGGAAAACGATACCAATGTCGAAGAACGCCAAAATCAAACAAAAAAAGACGAAAATGTAAAGAAATGAATTTGAAGAGTAGATAATTCGCCATACCATACTCATTTGTCATTTGTTCAACCTTCATGACCACGTAGATTTCATAATGAAACAAACTTTCTTTTCTGCCAAACTTTTATTAATTCGCACGCTCGCATCAGTTTTAAAGGTTTCCAGAGGATGTCATCCATATAATCAAACCAACATGGCCTTATTATTGATTTACCAGAAGTCTTGAGTCTTGGAGGTCAGTGATTTAAGATAATCTGTTTGGTCCTTACGCGGCAGAATAAGTCTAGAAATTTTCATCAAGTTTCTTATCGAAGGTGTAGTCTCGCTATTTCTCAAAATAAAATATTAATGATAGGAAAGGTCTTGATGGCGTACAAGTGCAAATCATGATATGCAAATTACTTTACTGATACTGGTCTACCCGAAATACCAAGGGAAGGTGATAGGACTTGCGCGCATAGAAGTACGATTCGTATTTAACCCCAAATTGTTGTTTTGATAGCGAAAATTTGTTATTATTTTCATTATTATTAGTTTAATATGTATATCTTTGTTTAATTCTTTTTTTTAATGTTTGGTAGGGTAATGGTATAAGTTTAATGTAACGTGA
This sequence comes from Branchiostoma belcheri, assembly GCF_001625305.1. NCBI lineage: Eukaryota > Metazoa > Chordata > Leptocardii > Amphioxiformes > Branchiostomatidae > Branchiostoma > Branchiostoma belcheri. The sequence goes on from NW_017804509.1 coordinate 388,099, forward strand.
CTAAGTCACAATTTTGTCTGTATTTGTTTATCTCTTATCACTTAAGAAATGAAAGTGCCAATTGTTGATAATCACTCTTTGTTTGTAGCGAGGTTTCGGGTTCTTTGAGGCGTATGTATTGATTTTTAAGTTCCACCAGGGAAAAAGCTGAATTCCCTGCTGTTTCATTCGTCAACTGTAGATATTACATAACTGATGATTTAAGGAAACCAGAGGTGCTAGGTTTTGTTATTCTTAACTACATCATAATTTTTCTCTTGTATTGATTGTAACCTCTGACATCCTCTTTGTAATTCAGGTATAGTTGGCGAGTCTGTCTTTTTTTCTGCCTTTGTGTGCATGTATGTATGTATGTGTGTATGTGTGTGTGTGTGTGCGTGTGTGTGTGTGTGTGTGTGTGTGTGTGTGTGTGTATGTGTGTATGTGTGTGTGTGTGTGTGCGTGTGTGTGTGTGTCTGTCTGTCTGTCTGTCTCCGATTGCTTTGGTTATAATTGAATCTATATGTGATTTCCTGTTGAGAATTGGGAAAACTGCAGTAAGATTAACGAGCATGCAGGCAAAGTAAAAATACAGCTTATAGTGCATAACGCATAAATATTTCCTCCTTAACTTTTTTTCAACTACTTCCAAACAACTACTGTATGGGTAATTTGGACTACCAGTATCGTTTTATTTATATTTATTGCATCAAGACTTTTATTATTTCATTACTGTCATTCTAAATGTCTCTCTATGTAAACACAACAAGAAGAATACTATCCTGTAAGCCACATGTTGATCCAAAGCAAAACCATTACCAGTAACGTTTATGCCACCGCCTTTTATCATCCGGTCCTTTGGAATCCAATGGAATGGTGCCTCAATGAGAAATAGAACCTTAATTAAGAAGCCTTAACGAGAACCCGGCGGATGAAAACCCGTCCCGTCAGGACCGGACATTTACGGTCAGGAGAAGTCAGAGGCATTTACAGATGACGTTATTCTGGGGACGATAAAACCTGCCGTAAACTTTCCCTGCGTCTTTACTGACCGACTACTGTGTAGATGACGTAGTTTGGTAGGTAGTCATGTGGTTAGGGTTGTTGACTTGGGTTTTAAAGGTTCTGGGATCTAGCAGGATCCAAATGCTGTGCCCCTGGGAAAGGCATGTACATGTATCACACCTATTTCCTCATTCGGCTCAGATAGATCTTTAAAAAAAGCGTATGGCCATAGAACAAACAAAAACTGACCGCTACCAATGTACCAGCGTACTACCACTGCCAATGTAACAAATATTTGACAGTAGTAAAATGTTGAACTTTATTCCAACAGAACGAGTATAGACTACAGAGAGTTTTTCAACGACCACTGTCGCCTTCATGAGGATAATTAACTTTAATCACTCTCTATACTCGTTGTGTTGGAATATAGTTCAACATTTTACTATGATTATTACCAACACAGATGGATTTTCATTATATATATATTTGACATATTAACGTGGTCCATTGTAATCTACCTAAACCCAAACAAAATTAGCACCAGGACAAACCTTCCCAAATGTGTGTATTGATCTGCCCAGCCCACTTCCTACACCATTACAAAGCAGTTACTGCAAAATGGTAGCAAGATTATCGTAAGATCAATGCATTGTAGATGGTAAAACACACATATCAGGATTTACCTTAGGCCACACCAATTTAATTTGTTGGTTCTCGGATTCCCCTCTTCATTTTGCTTTCTGATTCTGGTTCTGAATCGTGATCAACTAAAAAAAATGCTCATATTTTGCCCCCAACAGTTGAGGAAAGCCTTTTACTTCCTAGTTGCTCCAGTTTTTCCCTCTATCAATGTATTGGTTTGATTAAAAGTTCAAAAGTCATTGTTTAGATATTAACCCAGCAAAAAAGCAACAACAGATGTCAATCTAAGGCCAGAAAGGTAAATGAAAAATAACGTTGTTTACAGATACATAAAGCCATATAATCAAATCACGTTGTTTGTTGAACGGCGTTATCTATTCTCTGAATCTCCCTTTATCGCATTAGCAAAGACACATGCGGAGATGTATGGAGATATGCAGCATTCATTCCGTGATCCATTGCAATGCAACCGTCTGATGTGGAGATATGACTACTCTCTCGCGGAAAGACTGACAACCAAAAAGAAATTCAACAAAGCCTTAGAAGCGTGATGGATAGCAACTATCTAAGACCTGACGGGTAACGTATATCATTACATGTTTTATATGTGATAAAATGTACATCATCATCCTAGCAGATTCTTATGTTACGAATGTATATGCATCTAAAATGTTGCGAATCTGGTATTACAGGTAAAAGCGTTCTAGGATGAAAAATAACCTCCCTGGCCAATTGAATATCGATTTATTTTGCAGCTCTGCGTTTCTCCGAAGATATCCCGAAAGATCTGAGTTCCTGATTGTTGTTTTGATCGATGATCCGCAGATACGTTACGTGTTCCGTGCTAATTGACTTCAGTCCACACAGGAGAGAACGAACGTGTGTCCGCTCCCTAGGCAAACTCCAGACAGCCCTGACCTAGTGATGCGGACTGCGTACTACCATTACCGGTTCAGTGCCTGACTACAGTACATATCAATTCAACTGTACTGTACCTGCATGGACTTGCATTCAAGCCTCTTGACGTATTATATTGCTAAAAACGCGATATTCTTGGACCAATGATGGCAATTTAGAAAAGTATGACAACACATATACACGGATGTTAAAATCAGCACCATTTTGATTCAAGATACTTTCGAAAGCATGGATTCTCTGCATAAGAAACCTGATCTACATAGAATTACTTGATCTGTTTTTAGGTTTCTGTCATGATTCAAGATCACAGGTTACTTTGTAAAATTGTTCAGGTACAGATACAAGTCTGGACAGGTACAAATACAGGTAAACCAGCTAAACCCCTGTACCTGCTGTTACCTTTAGAAACAGATACAGATCAGGACCTGTATTAAAACCGCAAACCTCTTTACCTGATATTACGTTTAGACACATATGTAGGTCAGGGCCTGTTCCCAAACCTCTGTACGTGTTCCTGATTGTCCTGTTTATGTACTACGCAGCCCTCCCCAGGACGCCGTGTCGATGAAACCCCATTAAGCGGCTCCTTGCACAAACGATTGGCCTCAGACAACGGCCAATGATGTCGTCTGACCGCCGAATGATGCGATCAATTTGCACGGCACCGCTCAGGACCCAGGAGGCCGGTCACAGGAACGGCGGCGGCATTGAAGAGATCCCGTTTTTAATTGGGTATAACAAAATAAAAAAAAGAAGGGAAACTAGACAAGAGAGACAGGAGGTTTCTTAACTATTTTCTTTTTTTTAACTTTTCGATGTTATTGAAACATAGACAAAGGAAAGGAGACAGAATAAGGATGTATCAAGCTACCCACGACAGGTTTACTGTCCAAGTGCTTCCACCAACCCACTCCTGCCAACTTGACACATCAAAATAAAATAATGACATAAAAGACAGACATTTCAAGGTTGATACAACGGAACGAGGGGTTAAAAACGCAAACGCAGTTTTCCCCCTACGATCTTCGCCCAATGAACTGAAGTGCACCATTTAGCTAGGAAAGCTGTCTCGGCAAGGCGTACGGAGGCTAGAGGTCCTCAAGTTCTCCACGCGCAGCGAGGCCGAAAATTACTTCGGTGCACAGCAGACGTCTTGGCCTGACCCTGTGGTCTGATAAAAGGCTTTGTGGACCACAAGACAGACGGCACGTTTCACGAGGAACAAATGTTTTCTGTCAAACAGACGAGATCTAAAGCAGGCACGATTTGATGAATGGTATAGTATTTGTCTCAACCATCACAAACTCGTTCTTGCACGAGGCCATGCACCTGTACAAGTCTTCTCAGTAAGACTTCTAAGTTCTAGGCCGTTCTTGTCTTTACTTTGATGCCCATTGCGAGCCATTCGGTATAGCCTTGTGTGTTTCTCCGTTTATATATTGTCATGCTAAATTCCATTTGCCACACAATTGTACAAATCAGTGTTGTACAGCTTGTACATGCTGCGAGGCTGATTTTCTTGAAGTGATATAGACAATCTACCGACGAAAAGAGCCTAGGACCACAAACTGTTTTGTAGATGAGGGAAACACGAGGAAAAAATGTTTTCTGTCAAACATACGAGATCTAAAGCAGGGCAGATGTAATGAATGGTATACCAAAGAAAAGCAGTTACTCAAGCAACTGGATATTTTGGAAACGTTCAGACGTTTGATGGAGCATCCTTTCGTGGGACGAAAGGTAGTGGATGCTATCTGAAAGGTCTGACCGTTTCCAAAATCATATCCAGTTGCTTGAGTAACTGCTTTTTGGCGTATCTTATTACCTGGATGTCTAACCTTCATCGACGGATGGATGGTATAGTATTTGTCTCAACCATTAGAAACTGCTGCACTTGGACACAAAGTGCTGTAGACAGTCTACCGACGTGCCGAGGACCACGAATTGTTTTTTAGATGATGGAAACGATGAGTAAACCATTACTCGCTTATGCTTGAAATATTTCAGTAAACCATACCTCTGTTAATTATTACCACAAAGGCTCAAACGCGCAGAATGCATTTCAAAGTCAGCAAGTTCGTGAGACGAATTGACCCAAATAATGAAGTATAGATCTCGGAGGTAACTTAAAGCAACTGTGTCCGATTTCACCTACTCAAGGCTAAAACGTATTGTCAGTTATGCGATACCGCTGCGGCTAGCGCTGGGGTGCAGCTACCAACAGAAATACTGCAAGGACATGAACGGCAAGTAGAGAAGAGTGCAACAATCACACAAAGCAATGAAGACTAGGGAAATGAAGATTTAGGTATTTGAAAATCTGAACCAAAGACATTGTGAAAACTCGAGCGTCAAGAGATGCAAAAAATCCTACATTTTGGCTGTGACCTGGATGTTTTACTCACTCATAGCTAAAATGCAGGGCAAGAAGAGTGGCCAGGAAATTACGACAATCACACAATGCACAAAACAATTGAAACTAGGGAAATGATGTTAAAGGTATTCAAAAATCTGAAACAAGTATTGTATAAACACGAGTGTCAACAGATCCCGAAGCTCTCACATTATAGCTATGATCTAGATGTGTTACCATTTATGTTGTACAGTACTGTATGTTATTTCACTCAAGCAAGGACATAAACGGCAAGTAGAGCAGTCGCACAAAGCAATGACGATCAGGGAAATGACGTTTGAAGTATCTGAAAGTCTGAACCCAAAGTATTGTGAACCTCTAGCGTCAACAGATCCCGAAGATCCTACACTGTGGCTGTGACCTGGATGTTTTACCCACTCATAGATAGAATGTCTTGTCAATTATTCTATACTGCACCAGCGCTGGAGTGTAGCAACCAACTGAAATACTATAAGGAAATAAATGGCAAGTAGTTGAGTATTTCAAAGACTGAAACAAAAGTATTGTAAAACTGGGAGCTTCAAGAGATCCCAAAGCTCCATGACCAGCATTATAAGTCTTATAACTGTGACCTGGATGTTTTCCCATCTATCTTGTCTGTTATTCCTCCATCTCAGTCAGGGCCGTCCCAGTACATACAGGCATGCCTGAACAAATGTGAACAGTCGCTCCGCTAATAAACTGCCCGACCCAGTTCAGCGCACAAGGCACGGCCCGACAAATAGCTTACTCCTCTGCGTCGCAGTGCCGTAGTCATCGGCAGATACCGTGATGAAGAGGGACGGTAAGAACATGTAATATCGCTTGTAGATGTACCTAGGCAAGACCAACTTAGCGGATTCTTTTGAAGCTGTGGAAGATGCCGGAATTGGTAAAGCAGAAGTGCACTTACCTCAGACAGGGAGGAAAGCAGCAGACCTCCACACGACTTGCCTGTCATGGAACTGTAGGTACACTGGTGGTACTGGTGTGCAGTCGTGGCTCTGCAAGGGGTTTTGAGGCTCCTCTATGGCGTGCAAAGCACAGAGATAGAATGAGCGTACCTGTGATTGCGTAGCCCCTTTATGCTAGAAAGGCTGTATAAGAAATGTAGCATTAACCGCCCTTTTTACTTATTAACATGGGGTTTTAGGCGTATTGTGGAACTGGATGTACAGTTTCCCTGAAAAACCCTTCACACACCCTCCAGATAAGTGAAACGCGAACGGAATTTGTAAGTAAATAATTGGCCCATCGTCGGACAGACGACAAACACCACCGCTATATAAAATATAGATGCACGCTCCGCGGCACACAGCATGTCTGCTTTGCTGAGTGCTTCACACACTGTCACATTCATAACCTTCTCACGACCAACCAACCGTTGAAGATTTGATTTGATTTAACTATATAAACAAATATACAGCCAGGACTACCCAACTAGCCGGAGGCTATTATAAAAGGCTAGTCCTCATAACTGGACAGTAAACAATTATAAACAATTAACAACGTCGGTTACAATTCAGATACATTAACATAGGTAACAGATAAATCATAAAATAAAGGTTAACAGATTAAGGCCACGTCTACATTTCTATAAGAATCGAATCGAATTTGAGCTAAGTTTGAGTCACATTTGACATTCGAACATTGACAACCTACTGCCGAACACTAGCCAACACTAGCCGACCTTGCTCGCGAACTACTCCCAACCATGGTTGGGTGGAGTTCGGCTAGTGTTCGGGATATTTGTGACAGGGGCTTAAAGCTTACTGCGATATAAATTATAGATGCACGGTCCGCATGCTTAACAGAATTTCTATCTCCACTCACAATAGTGTGTATGTACCTGACTATAACGCGAATTTACTTGCTTTAAGAAAAACCAGGTCAATTTGGGTGGGTTCGGCTAGTGTTCGGGAGACCATATTCAGCTATGTAGGACAGGGACTTAAAGGCATCAAATGCAGTGTTTAGGGCTTGGAAACCCTATTTGTCAAAGTCAATATTTTAGTCACTTATCTACATACTGAGTTGAAACCACACTATCCCAATGTATGTTGACCCTCATGAAGCAAAAATACCCAACATTCTGACAGAAAATGGTTACTGGAAGGGCCCTTGGCTGATTTTAGGGTACCACCCAGAAAGTAAAGGACTCATCTTGGGGTTTGTATCTGCAGTTTTAGATACCCGAAGTATGAAATAATGATTGAAATGTGCTAATGTGAAGCAGTATGTGTCAATATCACAAAGATTGCCTTATTCAGAATATTTCCAGTTTTGCTGCTATGAAATCGCATTGGATGCCTTTAAAACGTATATATACGTACTTCTATATGAAATATAGATACACGGTCGGCGACACACAGCTGGGTGCTTAACAGAATTCCTATCTCCGCTCACAATATATCTGCTTATATCGTGGATTTGCTTGCTTTAAGAAAATCTAGGTCAATTTGAGCTGCGCAAAGACCGTATCGGTAACGTGCTGTAAAAGGTATTACTGACAAGACTCAAAGTAAAGCAAGCTACATGTATCAATAATAGTCAACGTGGTTTTCGAGATGTGTAGTGCTGTGTGTGTGTGTTTATGTGTTTGTTTGTGTGTGTGTGTCTGTGTGTGCGTGTCTGTGTGTGTGTGTCTGTCTGTCTGTGTGTGTATGTTTATGTATGTGTGAGAGAGATATAGGATCCAACCACCCGCAACCACCCGCAAAAAGAACATCCAACGAAATGAAAACAAGTTCATCAATCACTTTACTCATGAGAAAACGCTTTGTCTGTACCGCCTCTACCGTTTCACTGCCATGAATTTCTCTTCTTTATTACTAATGATTCGCATTGTGAGTAAGGTAATAACACCATGCCGGAGAGCTAATGCAATGGCAGTCTTCAGGGAGATTAGTACTGATTCTCCACCATTGCCTGCTGTGTCCAGAACCGTGCTTTCTCCCGAATCCTGCTTTCTAATCTAAGGCAAATTCACGTTCTTGAATACGCGAAGACTATCCAGACCCACTGTGCATGTTCCTTACCCTAACCGATTTAGGAAAAGAGCTACATACTACTATACTATAGTACACAGGCACGGTTCTGGATACAACAAGGGTTAGGTTCAGGCACGGTTGTGGATTATCTCCACGTATCCAAGAACGTAGATTCACCCCAGCCACAGTTCTGGATACGCCTGAACTATCCAGAACCGTACGTGGTTGAGCATGGTTCTGCATGAAGCACAGTTCTGGATACAACAATGCCCCATGATGGTGTAGGTCTTTGTTATCAGAAAAGAAAGCATGTGGCGCTCCTCGGCCCGAATCAGGTGTCCCAGTGGCAGTCTGGGTCCGTTGGAGTAGCCGCTCTGTGACGTCTGTCTCTTCCAGACTGTTACAAGCCCATACTGACCCTATTTCATGGATGACGTCGCTTTAACGTCCCAGAACAGATGCCAGCGCGCGAGGAAAGGAAAGTTACATGCAACCTACAATATGTGGGACCCTACACCATGTGTGGGGTCGTGTGGCGTAGCGGCAGCGTTCTCGACTCGGAACCAGAGGCCCCGGGTTCGAGTCCTGACATGCCACCGATCTTGTGCCCTTTTGAAAGGCACTTTACACGACTTTCCTCACTTCGCTCAGCTGTACTGTCCCTGTGTTGGTGGCGGCATTAATATAAGTAGAAAAAAAACTTGAGTGTGCCGTCACCACGTCTTGTGATTACATGTTTTGGAATAAAAAAAAACCTACAATAACAAGATGAAAAAATGTTACATCTGTGATCACGAAGGTTGGAAAAACAACTGTACCCAGAAAACACAAAAGAACAGCAAGTTCTTTGTCTTGTCTAGGAACAGTATATAGACACGTTCGCCCATTCATTATATTGTAAATGTGCTTTTACGGTTGTGTCGCAAGGTGTAAAGAGAACTGAGGCCACAAAACATGGAACAGCACAAAATGGATCACTCGTTCTCCCAGGAAGTACTTTGTTGTCTTATCTCAGAATAATAGACACGCTCGCCCATTCAACTTCTTGTTCTGAATGTGATTTTACGGTTATGTTGCAATTTTCGACGGCGGCAAATTTGTCTGAAAACCGGCAAAAAATCGATGCACACACGCGCAGGTAGACGCCGCCCACGAAATCACTTCAGTACGGCTCAAAGTACCTTCCGGCACAATAGACCGCGTTGCTTTATTGTACCGTACGTGTGAGACACATCATTTCTCGGCTCTTCCATCCCTCCAGTGTCTAATGGATGCCCTGCCATATATTATTCTTCTGAACCACCGTCAGACATTCATTTGCTCTTGACTATCTGTACCAACTGATAATTATCATGCCAAATAGTTGCGCTGCTAAGGTGTTTTAATTTGTGGACCAGTAACTGGAACTATTTTATCTTTTACTAGTATCTGTTAATCCGGCAAATTTTGTAAAGATGTTCGTGTTCTAGTGTTTTACATGTGAATATGTCTCTTACCGAATTTGCTGTCATGTCACAGCACAATATTCAGCCATTCTGGCTGCTATGTTTGTGACAGTGTTGAAATAGACCATTTACACAATACAACGCGTTGCTTTATTGTACCGTACATATGAGCGTACATGTGAGACACGTAGTCATCTCTCTGCTCTTTCATCCCTCCAGTGTCTGATGGATGCCCGAGTTTCCCACCTCCCCATTAGTAACACAATGCCGCCGCTCTTAGGGAAATCCTACGAGCGCCATTACTCCTACCCGCTGGATACTAGGGGATGGAGATGGCACTTATTTCATACAGGCTCCTTTCCTCCAGACGGCGGTCGTTTAAAGACAAATATTGGATAAACATGGTCCAAAAACAAAAGATGCCTGAGTTTTGACATCAAAGTGATGACGACGGTTGTAAAATGAACTGGATCCACAAAACCTAGGACAAAAAAAATCAACACAAATAGATCACTCATTCTTGTAGTAAGTACTTTGTCTTGTCATAATCATAGGCACAATCGCCCATTCAATCTTTTTCCGTGAATTTACGGTTATGTTATTTTACTGTTATTTTTGGCGGCGTCAAATTTGTCTGAAAACCGGAAAAAACACAACGCCGCCGCTATGAGGGAAATCCTACGAGCGCCATTACTCCTACGGCAGGTATATCTTATGTATGACATCATTTGCAGACCTTAAATCTAATGCGAGAGGGCGAAGACAAAACAAGATGGGCAAAAAAAGTTGCCCGTCTTTTTTTCGATGAAATGGTTTGATGATGATGAAATGGTTTATTGAGAATTAAAACACTGACAGCCTTACATAGGCTGAATTGTGATTCTTTAACAATTCAATGCCATCTAAGACTCATATTGACAACATTATAGAAAATGGATTATAACAGACGGAAGGTGGGTACAGTCAGTCAATATTAATTCAAACTAGAATTCCGAGATCTCATACCTCCATGAAATATGATCTTGATATGTAAATGTAAATTTCTTCTTTAATTGTGTAAATGACCTCTGCATTAACATGATATATGCATCGTGATGTATGTTAACTTTTGATTAACTTACAGATGTCCCAAGTATGACATTCTCATCATTCACCATTACGAAATCATAGAATTTCCGCATTAATTATGCAAACTAGGTCATCATTTGCATAATTAGTATCTGTTGAAGTTCCACCTGCCATAGGTTACATACATTACATGTATGTAAGTGGTATAATGTAAAACACTGTAATTATAGAATTTCCTCATTAATTATGCAAATTAAGTCCTCATTTGCATAACTTTGCATTTAATTATGTACATCTCTCTCTCAGCTACCTACACACCAAAAATAATGAAAATATGTTGTTCCTGTCTGGACTTGTTGGCTTTTAAACATTTTGCCAGAAAGTGCCCTGCAGTTCCAGAACAAGCCGCTAGGGGGCCCAAACTCATATGACTTCTTCCCAAGCACGAGAGCTACCTTCCATCAAAATTTCATGACCCTGGCATGTCCAGATCGCGAGATATCAAAACCGGAAGTTGCACTGCAGTACCAAGGGAAGCCACTAGGGGGACCAAAATCTAATCATTTCCAGTTTTCGTCACACCCTACCAACACACCAAGTATGAAACCAATCCATCCAGGCGTTCTTGAGTTATCTTGTTGACCAACAGACGGACGGACAGACGGACAGACGGACGGACAGATAAACGCAACTGAAAATATAACCTCCATGACACATTTCATGGAGGTAATTAGACACCATTTATGACAAGAATTGAAGAAAACATAACAAAACAGCCAACAATTTTTTATCCATGTTTTACAAGACGTATCTACAGTGTTGTATCATAAGCACCACACTAAAGGTTACCACGCGACATCTGTTCCCATTCTCCGTATATTCTTGTCAGCGAACAAAATTTGTTGTTTTTAATATTGCAACCAGGCGAAAATCAATGTGCCTTCATATTTGTTTGCAGTGGCCTTAAATCGTCCTGGTGAAAAAGTGGAAGGAGGCGACATAGATTTCATGAGGCCTACTTTCCACCAGTCGGCGATCGCAAAGCGTCCCTTGAGTGACCAATATTGACTGTGTGTAACCCTCGATTTTATCATTGGAATACAATGTACTATGCAGAAGTATGATGTAAAAGGCAACACACAAATACACAGAAAACGTACAAACATTATTTTGCTGTGTATGAAATTCGTTGAACAACATTTCAAACATTAGTGGTCGCAGCCTCTCTGAGTAGGTCATCGTAAGTAACGGGGGAATAAAAGTAAGACGTACCGTACGCGTCTCGTGAAAGGATGACGTTATAACATGTACGATGTGCTAGGTATAACGCTTTCGGGTGAACAATGACATTGACAAAGTGCCGGCACTGGAGTCTCAATCTGAATGGACTAAGTGGTAAGTTCGGTCACACGGTATGGTACACCTTTTCTGTACCTATAAGTGCTAAGTTAAGGCACTTTGGTGAACTTTTGGAGAAGTTTGGTGGCTTTTTCTCTAATGCAATATGGAGGCGCCTTTCTTCAAATGCTGAGTGCTGGCTTGGTTGGTTGGTACATGGTTGGTTGGTTACAGGTTTTCAGAGTAAGGCCACACCGATTTAATTTTATGGATGACATCCGCGCGCGCATTGATTTTCGCCCGATCTCAAAAAAAAAAAAGATCACGTCTTCCGAGGCTCTGAACTGGCTTTAGGCCTGGGTAGTCCATGGTGGTGATAACTCTGGTGGACGGCAGCCAGGCTACCGAAGCTCCAAGACTCAAGAACTCAGTACATACGTACAGTGCCGATTCATAAATTCCGCAAAAATCCAGCATGTGTCGGCCTGTCATAAACGTCGTTATGTAATGCGCCAAATTCACAATACCAGCTGTGTATTCCTGTGGTTTAGTAGCATTTTTATTTTTGGCTGGATTTTTCTTTTTTTCGCCCGCACGCACTAGTTTGGGTGTCTTCAGAGGATGTCATCCATAAAATTAAATCGCTGTGGCCTAACAGTGACAGTAGAAGTGCTTGCTTGCAACCCCATAGTTTTATAAATGAGCTGTCTATTTGTGCAAAACTTTATTATCTTTGATTGAAACAAAACTGCAATTTTAACTGACAGAAAATACTTTCAAAGATATAATCTCATTTTGAAACTTCCATTTGAGAAGGATAGCAAATCCCACACACTGAGCAAATTTACAGTCAGTAAGTTCTATAATGTGCCAAAGTACTATGTGCGAATCGTTTTGTTTCATTTAGATCTTATAAGAGAAAAGCTATCGGCCATTATATCTCCCATTTGGCCATTAGACGTGGAAATTGCAGAGTCGCCGTAATCTTGCTCATTAATCTCACTGTGAAAACATAATCTAATATCAAGATTATTCAAACACAATCTTGTTTTAGCATCAAGAATCGGTGAAGCGATGGGCGTCTACGGCGTCATTGCAAGAATAAGTGAAAGACATATAAGAAAGTCTACATTTAACTTTAAGCTTAACAGCATGTAAGCTTCCTTGAATGATCGCTGGATCATGCATAGGTGTAGCTTAAGGAAAGTAATTTTCCCGAAATCGCATTACGAATCGATGAGATGTTCGTATAGGTCGTCCTGAAGTTTGCGGATCCTGATTGAGTTTTGAAAAGTTGTTGACTGTAAAAATCCTTCTACCTATCTGGACGGTTTTGGCCAATAAAATTACATTAATGACGTCATAATGACGGCATATTACGTCAAAACGACATAACAATTGTTGTTACAATTTATTTTTAGTAGTACAAAATCCTCTGAACATTTTGTGGTCATACGAAATACCGTTCGTGAGTTCTGAGGGTGGGGGACCGAATACCCCCCCCCTCCCCTCCACACACACACACACGAAGCTCAAAAAAGCCCGGTCTAGATATAGGGTTAAGGAAAGTACTTTCTTAGAAATTGTATTATAGATCGATGAGATGTTCGTATAGGTCGTACTGAAGTTTGCAGATCCTGATTGAGTTTTGAGAAGTTGTTGACTGTAAAAATTCTGCTTTCAGCGAAACGTGATTCCGTCTGCGCCACCTGCAGGTCAGTGTGTGCGACCTGAGATGACTGTCGGATGATGGGGGTGCTGGATTAACGGATAAGTGCTCTTCACACGTACATTAATCGAATCAGAGCCCACCTCGGTCAGGTTACGCAGAAGATTGAATCGTTTCCAGCCCGATGAGGCGAGAACGAACACTTAGGCCACAGCAAGTAAATCCTCCGCAGACTCCAAATCTAATGCGATAGGGCGAAAAAGACAAGGCGGGCCAAAAAACAAGATTCCTATATTTCCAAATCATAAACCTTGTCAAACAAGAATGATACCTTTACTACCAGCTATTACAACATCCATTGTCACTGAAAAATAAAGTTTTCAATCGTTGTACAAATCGTTATTTTGATTCATTGGGAACATCACATTTAAAAAGAATGAAATACATCTCTGCATCAAAGTAAAAGACAAAACAATAAATCAGAGTCTTGTCTTGTAACCCCTCTTCATATTTATCTGCCATCGACGTTCCGGCATGGTGCGACATGCCATTTTACTCATTTTCGGCATGTTGTCCACAGTCAGAGGGCAACAAAATTTCTTTTCTTTTTTCAAAATCAGGCATAAATCAATGCGTGCGCTGATGTCATCCATAAATATTACTTGCTGTACACTTATGTAGAATGCATGAGCGGTATTCCCTGGAGAGATGACGCCGTTCTGGTTCAATGTGAACGTAACCGTCAGCAGGCAAGAAAACAAAAACAACGCGCTGAGAACTACACTGCAGCAACAGCAGGAAACAAGATGCAATGTACCGTACCGTGAAACTCATTTAAAAAGACTAATGCTATCTTTCATGTCTTTTCTACGATTGTGGATGCAGTACCAATAGATGACAATGATAATGTTGTTACCCTGAAGGAGAAATCTTTAAAGCCTTCAATGCCATGCGTAACGTAAGATTTTGTTTTCCAGTGTACCAGACCCCCCAAAAAAAACTATTGCGAGAGTCCAGCTGCCTAGGATCAGTTCCCAACCGTTCTTATCATAACTTTCTTTGTCTTGATATTTGGAAGTACATTCGTATAAGAGCTTTGTTTCTTAAGGCTCATCATGATACTTCACCTCCCAACATCAGATGATTCGCAATGAATTATTTGCTCTTTATTCCTCCATTTGGCAATAATTTCACCCACTTTTACCCACCTCAGCCCTTCGCAATGTTATCTCTAGCGCTCAGTACTCAATATCAGTCGTTCATTTGTTTTTAGAGTAAATCCATATCTGGTTAACCGTTGTTACCGTCGGTAAGTCCTGGTCGCCGAGTCGGATTTACAGAAGACGCCACAGGACGGCTGGGGCATACAGAATGACCCAAAACTACGTCTTCCCTCGTCAATACTTAAATCGATCTTGGAGGTTTTCCAGAACAATCGATGAAAACATGACTAGAAAAGATCCTTTCTTAGACTCACAGACTCGTAGTTCCTAACGAAAGACAAACGTGACTTTCTTTCTATTACTTTTTATACTTTCTATACAGTTGACGAGGGCATGGCTAGAATTTAAGCAAAAATGCTCAACGAAAAATGCTGAACTTTATTAAATAAACTCCTAAAGTGATTATGCGTGATGGCTTCGTTGGCTAATAGCGACCTTGATACGTATCATTATTGAAAAACAATATTTATGTTAACTTTATTCAATTTTCAGTGACTCTGCCCATGAAAATTACAGTTATTACAAAGAGCTAGCATTGGTGACAAAGATAATACAAGCAGATTCCAGGAAATAGAATAATTTTTTATAACATAATCTACTTAACTAACCAGTAAATATGTCTACTTACCAGGGACATCGCTGCAAAACTAGTGACTACACACTATATGTGATGAGCCACCACAGAAAAAAAAGTATAAGTAGGCAAATACATAAAACATTAAAACAGAATTATCTTCAGTGAAAGATCAGAATATCAAAACAGTAATCTGGAATCACTCATCGGATTGCCAGGCAAAACGTGACGATTACTGGTAACTTTGTTAAGATCTCACCTCTGAGGACCCGGAGAAGCCGTGAGCAGGAAACGCGACCCAAGATTAACCCACTAATTACTGGTGTAACTAGAGTTAGCCCTAGTGACGAAGATGATACAAGCAAATCCCAGGACATATAGAATAATTGTTTTTATAATATAAGCTACAACTAACCAGTAAATAACTTTTATTTACCAGAGGCGTCTCACTGGAAAACCAATGAATACACAATATGTGAGCCCACCCTGGCTTAAGAAAAAAAGAGTATAGGTAGACAAATACATAAAACATTAAAATAGTTATCTTGAGTGAAAAATCAGAAAATCTGAAATCACTCATCGGATTGCCAGGCAAAACGTGACGATTACCGGTAACTTTGTTAAGATCTCACCTCTGAGGACCCGGAGAAGCCGTGAGCAGGAAACGCGACCCAAGATTAACCCACTAATTACTGCTGTAGCCGAAATGCCGCGAAGCAATTTGGTCTGCGCAGCCAGGATATAAGTCATCGTTAGGAAAAGGCCTAGGAAAAATGTTGTGTTTCCTGTTTCCCGACCGACCCTAGAAAAACCTGCCGACTCTAGACTTATTTTGGGGTGAACCCCTGCAAGGGACATTTTGTTTTTCGAGCTAGTCAACCTTTTCTAGCTCTATGATCTGAGTGAAGTTGTACAATTGTTTTTCTAACATTGACATTGAAAGTAAAAGTGTCCTCGTGCAATTTTTACTTTGTCAAACTCTATTGTATACGTTGGACCCCTATATAGACATGATAGATATCAGTGAAGTCTAAAATAAGGAAGAAAAAAAGATAATCCCTACCTAACTACCCTAATTTTTTCAGGGCTGAAACAGGAAACACACATTTTTTTTCCGTAGGCCCTACCTTCCTTCATCATCGGTGTATATAGTCTTGTCGATTTCTTACTGCTGGAACTAATTTGAACCTTAAATTTGAAACTTTCCTGACTTTTACTCGGCACATTAAGTGAGTAAGTAAGCAGGCAAGCACCTGCCCCCATGTTCAGGAGCACAACACTGGAATTGTGACATCTGGCAGAGTTGTTTGATCTCATTTGAAACGCACTTATTTGTTCGCATATCACTGTGTAGACTGAATCAGACAAGTTGCGCCTAAAAATATTGAAAAAGGAGGGACATTACGTCTTCCATGGTTTATAAAAGAGATGTCAAACCCTTCAGATATAGTTTTAGCGAATTAACTTAATAGATTTTGAAGTTACTTTGTACTCTGTTTCGAATCCAATGTTCTGTTGTTCTTGTTATTTGCAATTAGCCTTCGGGCAGGAATTTGTAATAAACTTATCTATCTTATCTTTCGGCGACAGGAATAAGTCCCATAACTTACAAAGTCAACAACCTTTCGAAATGTCTAAAGACCATACTCAAATTAGGACGTAAGAAGAATGATACTCTAGATGCAGGGCTCTGTGGTGCCAATTGGACTATAAGGCGATTAGAAAATATGGCCAAATCTGGCGAGGTGCCTGGAGTTGGAAGAAAGCCCCGGCGTTAAAACAGGGTCTAATTGCGATTCATCAAATCATGACCATTAACGAAATGGGTTCCATTTTCCCTTCCGTGATTCCCGCTAGTAATAACCGACTTTTGTCTTCGTCAACTTCACACCGAGACGCGGGTTTGGCGGATAACTGAATATGTTTATGGGGCGGCGACACGGAATCTGACTGCTGTAGAGACTTTTAATTATTCCTGGATACTCAACCTTCTGTTACTTTTTTCGACATCCGAATAAAAGTCAAGGAACTCACTTGAACTTAGAATGATCGACGGATGGGTCCTTAAGTTCTCAAGTATTTTATTGCACCTTTTGTAGATCGACATAAGTGTAATCCTTGTAGATCACTTATTAATATCTAAGTAGTACATTTCTTTCACTATTACCTATTTCATTATTTCTGCCTGTCTCTTTCTCTCACTGTGTCTCTCCGTCTCACCAACATAATTCAATCCTGGAGGTTGGGATAAGTCCATGCACAATTGAGCTCCACATCTACCTATCCCTCTCTCTAGCTCTCCCGATTTCCCTCTCTCTCTCTCTCTCTCTCTCTCTCTCTCTCTCTCACACACACACACTCTCTCTCTCTCTCCCTCTCCCCCCCACTTCACCCCCCTTTCCAGTTCCACTTCGCCAACGAAGATCTATGAAAGGTGTTGGTGGCCACGTTTGCTGCATACCGTCTGGTGGCTGTAGTGACCGTTGCTAACCCCCACAGTCTACAACAGGCTGCCCGGTCTACCTTCCCTGTCTTACTGTAATAAACGGATCCCAGCAGACCAGATGTTAGCCAGAAAAAAAACGCGCTGAACAAATCACCGGCACTCAATGTCCGCCCTCATTGCTTCCAGGAATACACCTCATCCGTGAAATGAACACAAACATTTCTCTTCCGAGAATCGATTACTGGTGGATACGAGCAGGATGGATGGAGCTCCGCAACCGAGATACAATTTGGCGCGACGCCTCGGGTCTGGGAGGGGCATGCGCATGTGTTCTCTTTGTTGTCAACAAATAGGATGTGGGGTCTTCCATTTGTCACAATGTGCATATTGATTTTCTTTGGTCACTTTTCTTAGATAAATGTTATGTCCAGTTATATATGTTTATATGTGATAAAAAGTTATATATGTTATATATGATAAAATTAATCATTCATAGTGTAACGTTTGTTCAGATTTCGTTATGAATTATGTTCGTTTTTTCCTTATACAGTTATGTATTTTATGTACTTTTTAATAATTGTGTATGCTTTTCTGATGTGTTACCAAGGCCCATTGGGGACAAAAAGCAAAGAAAGATTTGTTGTGTCTTGGCAGTGCGTAGTAGGATCCCATGACATAGATTATGCAATAAGTATCGATAGAGTATTTTACGATGCGATGATAATTTTGTTATGAATGGATAAACGAATAGATAGGAGATCATAATTGCTTTCTGTTTAGTTTTTGACTTGTGGAATAACAGCAAAACCTTGAACTGAATTGAACTTAATATAGTTTTTTTTCGGGTCACATGTTTTTGTGTCAATGTCAGTGCCACTCGTACATGTTTATTTGCTTTGTCCAATGTGCATTTCCTCAGAGCTTAGTCCCATTCATGCAGTGCCAGCGATGGTTTTATCCTCCCAAGACCTATCCAGTATACACACATACCAAATATCTTCTCTATCCATCCCCAGCTTCTTGAGTTCTGCTGGCAAAATTTCCATTTTCTGTGTACTTTATTTATCGATTATATTTAATTTTGTTTAGAGGAAGAGGGCCTTGTATAAACTTTTCATGCGTCCTCCCTCCTCCTGCACCTGTTTTTATACTTGTTTTGTATAATTTCTTTCTGTTATTGTTTGGTGTACAAATCAATACATCAAATCAAACAACGCGGAAACGCAGACACACAGCCTCTGGCCAATGTGCAGTGTTTTGTCCAGTGTCTATTTCCCTAGACAGGACCAACGAATAGTTTTATCTTCCCAAGACCTACCCAGTGGACCTACGTACTAATTAAATATCATCTCAATCCACCACTAGTTCTGCTGATCAAAGTACGCGTAAACACAGTCTCTGGTCAATGTACAGGTTTATTTATTTTGTCAAATGTGCATTTACCTAGACAGTGAGAACGAAAATCTCTACCCTGTGAACCTACATGTCTAAATATCATCTCAACCCACCCTCAGGCTACTTGAGTTCTGCTGATGCGGAAACACAGACACACAGCCTCTGGCCAATGTACAGGTTTATTTCTTTTGTCCAATGTCTATTTCCCCAGACAGTAACAACGAATAGCTTTATCTTCCCAAGACCTACCCAGTAGCCCCACATACTATCTTAAAAGTTAACATTCGCAAAGCAAATGCATCATGATTACCTTCGTATGGCCAGGCTTAACAAACTACTGCATTGTTTATTCTTACTTAAAGGCATCCATGTATATGGTGACCATGCAGTCTCAAAAACAATATCATGTTTTCCTTAAGGAAAACATAAATATCGTCTCAATCCACCGCTAGCTGTTTGAGTTCTGCTCACCAAAGTATGCGGAAACACAGACACGTAGCCTCTGGCGTAGGTAAACCTCTGAGGTAATGACACAGCTCTAAAACTGGGTCGGTAGTCCATCTATGCGTTCTACCCAGACCATTACAGTAAACCCGCCTGCACCAGAGAAACCATTTCCCCATCCCCAAAGACAGTGATCCGAACCAAGTAATCCACTTTATAAAGAGAGCAATAGCGGTAGACAAAGTCTGTATACGGGAATGGGAAGTTAAATCGGTTCCCCTTTCCATTAACTAGAGCGTAGATTGCACGGAAGGCGTACTTACTACACCAATATACCGGCCGTTGGCGTCGACGTTAAATCTGTTGAATAGAATCACAACGCGAACTTTAACGAGCATTTTATCAAGTATGGCTACAGCAAGTAAATTTTATGGATGACATCCTCCGCCGACCCCAAATCTAATGCGCGCGGACGAATAAAAAAAATTCTGGCCAAAAATAAAAAAGGTTACTAAACCACAGGAATACAATTGTATTGTTGATATATAGGTATTGTTATTTTCCAGCAGCACATAGCGACGTATACGACAGGCCGGCACATGCTGGATTTTTGCGGAATTTATGAATCGGCACTGTACGTACATGTATGTACTGAGTTCTTGAGTCGTGGAGCTTTGGTTCTTTTGAGAACAGGTGAACATCAATGCGTGCACGAATGTCATCCATAAAAAACTACTTGCTGTGGCCTCTGTCCAAACGGTTTGTCCCCCTGAATCGGAGGGTGTAAATGTAGTGATCGATATTTCCCGCCAGTTTTATAACCATCTGCCTTAACGGCAATGGGAAACGATGGGCGAGTTTTATTACTGTGTAATTAATGTTACAGGTCCTCATATTTGTCGGGCGGCTTTGTTGTCAGACCCGCGTTAAACAATGGCCCTGTTTTATTCGTTAATTATTGATTTTACTCTGATGACAACACGGGTAGGATAAATGAGGTCTAAGCTGGTGAAATGTGCTTAGCTAGATACAGAAGATGACGCGATCTTGAACTCTATATAACCAACACAGGCCTTCTTCATGTACATGTAGCCACCAACACGTGATTCCAGTAACGGGTCAAAGTCACCTGGGAGTATGTACTGTCCCTATGGAGGGGAGGGCTGATGCCATGGGCCATGATGAAGAAGGTTTATTGCGTTCCCTACCCTCAAATGTGCTCCCATTTAGCGTGCAATGTAAGAAGCTGTCCAGGAGGTCCAAAGTACGACATCTCTTGATCGAGAGGCTGCAAATAATTGCCTGACATTGTGCTGCGATATTCCGGGCGAATCATTGGTTTGTTTTGAAGCAGTTTTCTCTTTGATCAATATTATTCCAAACAACCCATTAACCTTTTGTGACCTGTTCTGTCTTCCCCCCACCTCCCACCGGCTTCACACAACTCTCCTTCAAGACATCACAGCACCTTCTTGGCTTCATTAGCGACTGGCCACAGGAGTGTTGATGTAACCTCTTCGACCTCGTCCTTTAACTGGCTCCTCCTTCCCATTCCTTCTTTCAAGACACCACAGTAAACTATAGCCTCCACCAGGCCTTCCTTTGGGGGTACGAAAAAGGGGGAAATAGTTTGCCAGGAGAGTCAGTCAGAGGGAGGGTTAATTTCCCCCTCTTGCTAGGGAAAATGAACTCCACACACTGGCTAAACTTCCCAGGTCAATTATTCTCCCTATTGGCTAAATTTTACTTTGTTTGAATCCGCATTGTCAGTCTGGTGGAGACTAGCGACTGGCCACTGAAGGACCGTAGTGTTGATATGACCTCTTCGACCTGTTCTAGAACTTTTAAGTGTTCCCCCCTTCTCATTTGTTCGGCACAGCCTTTCCTCAAGACATCACAGTAAACTTCACTTCGTTATCGTTGGGCAACTGACCCGCAGAAGGACCGAGTGTTGATATAACCTCTTCGACCTCTTCCTTTGAGTGTCCCCTCCTACTCATTTGCTCCGTGCAACCTTTCGCCAAGACATCACAGTAAACTTTGTGACTTCGTTAGCGTTGGGTAACTGACCGCAGAAAATGGACCTGAGTGTCGATTTAACCTCTTCGACCTATTCTACAAACTGCCCCCTCCTTCTCATTTGTTCGGCCAAGGCCATGGTTTGACATAACCTTTCCTCAAGACATTACAGTAAACTTAGTGACTTCGTTAGTGTTGGGCACCAGACCACAGAAGGACCGGAGCGTTGATATAACCTAGCCTGGGTACCTACTTGTATACGGGGGCTCCCACACTCGCTTCCCTAAGAAGCGAGTGTGGGAGCCCCGGCATACAAGTAGGATGGTACCCAGGCTAGATATAACCTCTTCGACCCGTTCCTTTAACTGCCCCCTCACATCACAGTAAACTTTTTGACTTCGTTAGCGTTGGGCAACTGACAACAGAAGGACCAAAGTGTTGATATAACCTCTTTGACCTCTTCCATTAACTGTCCCCTCCTTCTCATTTCGTCCGGTGCTGCTTTAACCTTTCGTCAAGACATCACAGTAAACTTAGTGACTTCGTTAGCCAGAAGGAACGGAGTGTTGACCTAACCTCAAAAGATGTCGCGTGTCGCAGTGTACAAACTTACACAGGATGTTATGACCCCGTCTTGTAAACTACCACGCCTACTGGACAAACCCTCCACATCGTTCTCGGTTTACCGCTAGCTGCGGACTGACCTCGACTCGGTCTTCGTCAAAATGACTTCTGTGGTTTAGTGTTTGCGCCCATTCCAAGGGAGGAGGGGGTATCAATGCTACAAATGACATGTACATGACTGTATGAATGGCAACAAACCTGTGTTCGTCGACCAGTTTCACAGTTTGTATGTCTTTCTATGACCGGACCTCGCACCAAGACTATGACTTACGTAACGCTTCAAGGATAAGCATTGACCAAAATTCGACTGTTGTACCACCCAAAACTATTGAATTTTAGTCAGTGAAATCAAATGCAGTATTGCATCTACATGTACATAGTTTAGGTGCAGTTTGGAATTGGCCGGAAAAGGGAACGGGTGCGGCATATCGTTCGATGTCAGGAGCTGGCGTGTTGCGCAATAGTTATGGTTGACCCCCCCAATTATACAAATATATACGTGCCTGGGTAAAAATTTGGGGAAGTCCCTTTTTATTCCCTTGTTGGAGGGAAAGTTTAGTCTTTTTTTAATAATGACTTGTACCAACACAGATGAACTTTCATGCTACATTTGTACGTGGGTAGTACGTTATCCAGAGAAAGCGGAAGTTTTCAATAAACGCAGCAGTAAAACAAATAAATTGTAGTCTTACTTTCGAAAATCTTAGCACTTCCTTCTCTTCAGAGGCATACTATAAAGGGGTTTCCAAAAGAATACAAAAGTAGAAATTCTGGTGCAGTCCCATAGCAAACCTCTAGGGGGCCAGGCAGTCTCAAAAGACTTATTTTACTATCCACACATACATGTACGGACTATCATCAAGATCCATCTACTACCTCAAGAGTTACTTCATCCACGAACAGCACTGACAAATTACCTTCTTTGCGAAGGTAATAGGCGTAACATTAAACATATTAACAGGAACTATTTCGGTTTACGTACTCAGTTCATCATGGCACCAAACGTGTTGACAGAAGACACTTTATTAACTTTCACAACAGGAAGGAATTTCGAAACTTCCTCAAGCGGGTATTAAAAGGGAGTTTTCTGAAAGTCTCTTTAGTATAGTAGAAAGGTAACATGTGCAAGGCAAATGCAAAATGTTTACCTTCACGTGTTCTAGCTTACCAAACTACTGCTCTGGTCAATGTTACTTAAACACATTCATATATAATAATATATGGAGACCAGTCTCTCCAAGTCTGTCCTGCTACAAAATGTAACCCAACACCAAAGGGTGATTGCTACAGAACCAGTTACCATGGTGACAGCCGCCTAGACTAGGACATTGACTTTATTTGTTTGGAGAAGAAGAAGTAACCTCTACCAGGCTTCGGGAGGTATGCGCAGCTGGAAAGAGTAGAAATCGGCCAAATAGAGAGATAACATGCCTGGGAAGTTTGGTCGGCTGGGGACAACAGTTTGCCGCCCCCAGCGACCAAACTCCCCTGGCATGCTATAGCTATTTGGCCGATTTCTACTCTTTCCAGTCGCCTCCCGAAGCCTGGTAGAGGCTAAAGAAGAAGAGGAAGAAACTGAGCAAAAACAAGTTTTCCTTCTGCAAAGGCACACATAATCAAACATGACAAATGTCAATAGAGTTGACTCTATTTTTCAACAACAACCTTGACTTTGATGTTCCAACAACTATTGATATGCACGACGTGAACTAAATGATTAATAAACGGATATAATCTAAACAGGATCCTATTAAACAGGGCGGGATTGGAGCCCTTTTCTGCGCACATTCTAAACCCTTCCGGCCCCGTGCATGTCTGGTAACGTTGATAAGAACTGCCGGAAATCAATATAGGCGCCATACAGGCAGCGTTTGCCAGGATGTTTTTTCTTCTTCATACGACTGGTATTTGAGGTAGTATATGAATGGTTTATTTTCAATATAAAATATAAGTACACATCGTACAAATAGCATAGAGTAGCGACCATTATCAGCTGAAATGATGTATAATTTACAGTACATTGCTAAAAAAAGCTCCACTTGGTAAGACTTAACGCAGCATTAAGCGATAACCACAGAAGGCAACTGCTCAAAATCAAAGCAAGATAAACATTCCAACGTTATAAGTCATATTTATACATGTAGAAGGGTGCATGGCTGAGGCATATTGTAATTCTATCTGGCATGGTAGTCTTGTAGGTCTATTTTTATGATCTGTAGGTCCCGGGTTCGATACTCACCATGTCCCGACGTTGTGCCCTTGGGAAAGGCACTTTCCCCTTCCTTTCCCTGTACGGTGGAGAGACGCCCACCAAGCCTCTTTGGCTAATCTGTCTAAATGTGTGCCAAAAACACACTATGGATTTGGTGCGCCAATGTGACAACATCTGCACATTTGCCACCGGGAGTTGTATTTTTTTTTTCAATTTATGATCGGTAATTCTTTTCACCAATGTCACATTGGAAATTGACGCAGGCACCATACACGCACCTTTTTTTCGGGACGTTCTTTTTTCAAACGGCTGACATTTAAGCTGATAGGAAACATTTAGAAAGACATGTATAAGGTACACAGAACACCACACACCAACATCTGATTGACGAGAGGGTATTACTAACTTTACGCAAAAGTTTGTCTTTTAACAAAAGCAAGGTATTACAATTCTAAACGTGAGGACAGTGTATATATGACAAGACGTTTGAAAGGCAGTATCGATATCTATGTATAATTTGTTTGACTGTAGTTACTCTGTGTTCACCGTTGTAATAATATGTCTGTAAGAAATATGTGCTCACATTATCAGGTAGTTGCTGCCTAGTGCCCGTATTATACTGTCAATGAAGAAAATCTGTGACGCATGTAGTTGAAATAAGATGCACCTAAGGCAAATGATTTTAATAACGTTAGCCTGCCTATCAGTTGTCATCTTCCTTTTACACTCACGGTATTTAGTTCTTGTTGTGGCAGCTTCTGTATCTGTATTAGTATAGCCGGTATAACCGCCCTTCGGCGTATACGTAACACACCAGCTTCGCAGGCACGCGGCGCGGCGGCAGCTAGCTATATCACACCGAACGACTTGTTACACTCAATTTTTGCACATTTAATTGCAGGAGTTGTTTAAAGTTTTCTAGTGATGATGCCCTAACTGTGCTTGGTGGCAACGAGTTCGTCTACGATAGCTTGCTTGGTGGCAACGAGTTCCAGTCTACGATAGCTTGGTAATTCTATAAGGGAGAATAAGGCAAAGTCTTGTTCAAATACGTCATGTGGTAAATAGATCAGAATAAATTGGTGCGAATTTTCTTTACGAAATGAAATGTCTGTTTGCAAATAAAAACTCACGAAAAGACATTCCAAGCGTAAGTTCAGGCATTTGCTTCTATCGCAATTTCCCACGATAAACGTGCTATTAATGGTTGTGGCTTACTCTAGAACAAAATATAGTATGGACACATTTTAACACGAAGTAGGTTTATTACACTCCGCTGACGAACATAATCTTTAATCAGTAGAATACATATGTAATATGTATAAAGTTGTAACGTCCAACTTTTAACATGTAAATAATTCTCAATTCTTCATTCATTCATTCTTAATTAGGTATTCACATAACACACACTTTGGGGAATATGTACAATGACCTAACAACGTACGATTGTACATACTTGGGAACGTAACGTAAATAACAGAATACCTTAACGGTACACTTGTAGTGAGCACAACCTAGGCTCATTTGTTCTTATAGTATAGATATATATAATTTTACATATCATGTACTTCTTCTACTTTGCAACGATAAAAAGGGAAAACAAAACGGCAAAGATATACTTGAATAAACATTCTTGAAAGATTTTCTAAGCTCTTACCTGTTTTTTAGTTGTCAATAAACTGGAAGAAATTGTTGAAATTTTGCAGTTTAGATTTTAATGATGACTTGGGATTGTGCATCATTTTCTCTTATTAGTGATATATATGTTCATTTTATCTATATTGTTCTCAATGTTCTGTCAACATTTTCATATACATACATAGGTTAACCTTAACTCACAAGCTCAAAACGGAAAAAAACATGATTGGTCATCAATTTTGTCATTTGCCAGGGCTGCTTGAAGCACAGAAATAACAGCAATTCTCTTATTCTTGGATACTCAATGACCACTATTGGTTTAAACTTTGTAAAAGATATTCAAACAGCATGCAGAAATTTTGACAGAAAATAAAAAAAATAAAGGGGACAGGAAAAATATTAATAGAGATAATTATAAGTCAATGTTGAATATTAGAATTTTTTACATTATAGTGATCATGTATCACATCTGAACACAAAATTTGCATGGCAATAATAATGAATTCATATTATGGAAAAAGATAGTTTTCATCTCTGTAATGTACATTTGTATAACTTGAAACAATGAAAGATCCATGCAATGTCCTGCACTTCCACATTATTCTGCTAGATGGTGCTGTTGCAGCACCTCCAGCAGTGGCAGCTGATGATTCACCTTCAATTGGCAGTAGTTAATTTGTTTTAGCATAATAATTATTTTGCTTCAATAACGGGTCAGTCTTTGTTAGTCGTTATTGACTTTCAGTTCCTCCAACGACCATATATATCAATCCACTTTAATTTGCATGGTACCAAGCTACAGGTTTTTTTTTATTGGAGTAGGGAGGCTGAAGTCACAACAAGATCTCTCCAGCTCCCCTCTCTCTTTCTTACCGCTGCATCAGAGTGAATGTAAAGGTCTGGAATGATGTTGGCTGTCAGATGGCAACACAATCATACTTCAGCTCTCAAATACCATCGCGACACTGGATAGTTTGCTCGAACTTTGCAATCGGATTCTCTTCTTTCCTCAAAACTGTCAAGCTATCAAAACACAAGAGCACTCAACATGCTCTTTTCTGCATCTCTATTGTGGCTGTACCATACACTTGATAATGAGGGTGTCGTTCTTAATGTACTGACCATTCTCTAGACTGCGTAAGAGGGCAAACTCCATGTAACCAAAACCCTTGTGGTTGCGTAGTGTCGTTGGACGTTGAAACGCCGCGTAGCTCGGCTTTGCTACGAGGGTCTCAGTGATGTGTTTGGGTTGCTGTGCTGGGTTACTGTTCTGATCGACGATGGAGAGAGTGATTTTTCCCTGGAACGGCCATTCCAAGATGTCGTCATTTTCGCCCATCATGAAATGGATGAAGAGAGATATGTGTGTCCCGTGTGCGGAGTCTACGCCATTTAGGTTCACTCTCACGCATAGCTTATATCCGTAGTAACTCGTATAAAAACCTGAACTGTGCCGCACCGTTGCCTCTCCCTTGACTGCCTGCTGTCGCAGTTTTGAGTACTCCTTGATGCGCCAGATAAACGTGCCGTTACACATCCTCTCTTTCGTCCTCTCGTCCAGCTCGAAATATTTCTGCTGGAGGGACCCGAGTTTGAGTTCCAGTTCTCGGATGTAGTGCTGCTGCTCCACGATCTTCGCCTCCTGGTTGTGCACCTTGGTTCGAAGCGTTCTCGCGTCAGCCATGGAGCTGTCCTCAGATCTCGGGTTGCCGCTGTCCATATCTCGCGAGGATGTGCCCACGGAAGAGGGGTCACCTGTCCGGTAGCCACTGCTCCCCTCTAGGTGAGCGTACGCATGTGCGCCACCCGCGGCAGCCGCAGCAGTGAAAGGACTCGTCATCACTCCTGTTAAATCAATAAAATACTGTAATTCATGATTTTTCACGGTACTTTTATGTTCACTGTTCTCACTGTCATTTCTGTTATCATTACAGTTAACAAATAATTCCTGGACTTTCATTTTCCTGCACCTATTACCACTGTGATCATATAGTTCCATGAACATGTCCATTTTTCTCAGACCATTAAATTTTGCTACTGTGAACATAAATTGAATTTACTGTAACAGTAGTGTCTTAAACTTTTCAACTGGATAAAAATTTCTTCAACTTTTATGACTTCACAAAGCTGTTTTGCAAAAAACTACTAAAAAGGTTTCAGGCCTCCCCAGCATACCTGTCCAATTTTCATCATTTGATTATGTACTTTGTTGTATAATTGTGCAAATAAACAAACAACAAACCTGGATACGGACTTGCGCACGTCACGGGCTCAAGATAATCTTCAGCCGATGACCAGGTGGTCTCTCCTAGCCGTGGTTGGAAGGGCCTGTTGGGCATGACCAGCTGCTGCAGGCTGTGGCTGAGTTTTGCGATGCCGTCGCCGCCCTGTGGCAGCTCGGAACCGATTGGCAATGGTGAAACCGGAGTGGCGACCGCCATATGTCCGGGAGGAAGGACGAGCATTTGCTGCTGCTCGTGCGTCAGCGGAAGGTTGTGTCTGTGCTCGTATGTAACGTCTTGCATTCTCGCGGGAAGGGACAGAGGATCGGAATGGTTACCCGGACGATGGGTGAACCGTGAGTCTTTCAGAGTCTGGAGAGCGTTTAGCAGGAGTCTTAGATGCACCTGTGTGAACTCTTGTAAGTGTTCTGAAAGGTTACGTCTCTCCATCTGTAAGGTAGTGAGAATATAACCATTAGTTTTGGCATTAATTTCAAATAGGAAAACAGTCTCTATTTTGATTCCTATTTTGATTCCTATTTTTCCAATGTAAGAGTTATTATAATATAGTATATTACATTGAATGCGTATCTACCATGAAATCTACCAATCTACCAGCAGTCCATGAGTCTGTTGAAATCTAATGTTCTGCAAAGTTATGTCTTTCCATCTGTAAGGTAGTGAAAATGTCAGTTACTAGCATGAAAACTTAGCCTCCTTTAGAAGGCTCTATGATGATTTAGGCTTGTTAGGGGTTTAGAATGTTGTTTTTTTTCACAAAAATCAAGTGCAGTCAGACCTGATATGCCACACCTATAAGTCAGGCCCAAAAAACATTGACTCCTTAATATGGAAAATGGGTAAAAATGTTCCTATACCTCATCAATGGCAAAGATAAAGCATGGAGACTTGTAGCCTGGTTACTGACTTGGGAGCTATAATAGGTTTGGTAACCAGGCAAGGTGACTTGCTAAGCTTTTCATTAAAAAACTGTGAACTTACCTTCTCAACATTGCAGCCTACAGCACTAAAGATACACAGCACCAGGGCTCTGGGACACTCATTCTCAACATGACGGGCCATCTGCAAGGAAACTGTACTGTCAACAATGGCTCTTCAATCCAGGTTTGCTGAGGGTTGGCAGTATGTGACAGGTGTTTTGTGTTGATCTAGGTGTGCTGAGGGTCTGCAGTGTGACATATTTTTCTAAAATTTAAATTTCCCCATTAAAATGACCACAAATATCTTGATTTATGGTCTTCTTGTCTTAGTAGTCCTTCGTTGTTGAAGGTATTCACCAGATTACCAGACTACTCAACATGATAAAATCACCAATATTCAACACGATACAAATTACAACTAGAGTTCCCCGATCTCATACCTTCGCCAAATGATGTTAATCTTTATGACTGACAAATTATAGATTATTCCCCCCTGATTTAACAAATAGAATCATGAATTATATCATTTTATCATATTCTCAACCAAAAGACAGTCTTATATTAACAAACAATGCCATTCTAGCATTTCCTCATAAATTATGCAAATAAGGTCCTGATTTGAATACATTATGTTTAGTGATGTTCACCTTCACTTAACTTTCAAATACCACAAGTATGAAATTCCAGGCAGTTATCTTTACATAAATATAAAATTTTCTCATTAATTATGCAAATTAAGTCCTCATTTACATAATTAATACCTGTCTGTGTTTCTCTTATTACCAATTACCAATGTCACAAGCTTCAATAGTCCAACCATGGAATGAAGCTGATTTATAGAATATCCCCATAAATTATGCAAATTACATCCATATTTGCGTAATTGTCAAATAATTATATCAAGCATCACATAAGCTACCTACATACCAAAAATCACGACGATCCGTCAACCGGTTCTTGAGTTACATTGAGTTGAATATTTTCAAACATATAGTCCTGTAGTTCCAGAGCAAGCCGCTAGGGGGCCCAAACTCACGTCACTTCTTCCTCAGCACAAGAGCTACCTACCATCCAAATTTCGTCACCCTAGCATGTCTAGATCATGAGATATCAAAACCGGAAGTGCAGCTGCAGTACCATAACAAGCCGCTAGGAGGTCCAAAATCTAATCATTTTGAGGTCTCATCAAGACCTACCCACCTACCAAGTATCAAGACAATCCACCAAGGCCTTCTGAAGTTATCGTGTTTACAGACACACACACACACACATACACGAACGCCTCTGAAAACATAACCTTCTTGGCGAAGGTAATAATGCAATAATGACTGATGGCAGTTATCTAACTCTTCAGCTTTTTAGCAATGCCCTCATACCTGTTCATTGGTCAGCTGTTGTTGGCAAAACTCACAGGGGCGCACAACGTTGGGACACTCTTCCATGTGGCTCTAAGAAAAATCACATTGTATACGATGATTAAGAATCTGTGATGTAGTGTCACAAGTTCAGAAATTCAATGTAAATAATAATAGTAATGATGCAGTATCTATTCATAAAAGATCCTAGATCGTAGACGAAAATTGGGTGCATTTATTTTATGTATAGGAACAATATTAGATACTATTTGGAACACTATCTAATGCACAGCACCTTACAGTATCTGATGAAGATTTCCATTCTACAATAAAATTTTTGCTGAAAATGGACCTTACAACACTTTCATTTTAATTGGAGATTGACATCATTCTGTTTTGTTCAGGACTGCAAAATATCATATTTCACCAATTTTTTTTCATATCGCAATGTAAATGACATTGGTTCTATAATTCATAAGAAAAATAAAATAATTTATTTTGAACATCACTACCTCCTGTTGATCAAATGGTATCTCCTTGAAGCAGTGCTCACACTTGACCAGACGTCTGGGACAGTCATTGTCCAGGTGTTCGGGGATGTCCTTTCTCCAGAAGGTGTCTCCACACTCCAGCGGGCAACGCACAAAGGCAAAGTTACAGGTGCTTAGGTGGTTCTGAAGATCAGAGGAAAATTGTATGTATTGTATTATGCCATAACTCATAAATGACATATTTATATCTAACTTCTTTACTTGTCAAGTCAGTATTACTACAAATTGAATGTATATGCCCAGTCTGCACTTTTTCATTGAGTGCGAATTTAGTAATTTAGCGAATTTTTTTTCCTACTTTTGAGCAATTGCACACAATGATCGATCACTCTTATTGATAAACATTCCTACTACAATTTATTGCTCTCCTTAAACTATCAATTTCATAATTTTTAAAAGTGTAAACCATTTTGTGGTTCAAGTGAGGACTTCCTTTACTGTACGCATTTATTCTATATCTGTATAGCCGGTATAACTACCGCCTTTCGATGTAACAATAACCAGCTTCGCAAGCACGCGGCGCGGCAGCAGCTGGCTATATTACACTGATCGACTTGTTACACCTAACCCTTGAACATCAAACTCTAGACATTGTTTAAAGCTACCTAATGACGATGCCCCTACGTATACTGTGCTTGGTGACAGCGAGTTCCACTCTGGAAATAGCTCTAGGAAAGAATGAATTCTTGAAAACCTCATTGGTTGATAACTCTGGTACTTGAAGGCATTGCTATCTCTTGTTCTCTTCTGGGCTGGTATTAGGTACTATTCAGCTATTCAGCTGACAAATAAAATATAGAAAAAATTCTTACATCCAGACCAATGAGTTCCATCTTCTCCTTGCAGCCCTTGTTGGAACACTTGACTCTGAGGGCGAGGATCTCCCGTTTGGCAAAGTTGTCTGGGAAGATCTGCTCCTCAGTCAGGGGGGAATTATCCACAGGACACCTGGCTCCTGCATCCCTGTAGCAAGCATAACATGAAACAATCCAAAAATTAAAGGCATCTAATGCAATTTCAGGATGACAAAAAACTATACATATTCTGGATGAAGAACCAGGGCAAGGGCAACATTCCACGTCCAACCCTCGAGCAACGACGGAGGACCACGAGACATTAAACGGATAGTGAGTGTGATTGAGTGAAGACCATATACTGCCGTAGTGTAAGCACAACATGGACCAATCCAAAAATTTGTTAAAGGCATCTTTCTAATATGAATTCAGGGTGGCAAAACTCACACAAAACAAAAAAAAATATTCTGGATGAGGAACATATTAACATATACTATGATTGTCAGACCCCATGCCTTCCCCAATAGACATTAAAGTTAGAAAATCATTCTTCAAACAAAATTGAGATGACGGAAAAAGTTTCGGGCTGGCTACAAGTACAACACTGCAAGTACATATTAATAATGTCTTCTTGAGTCTCTGTGTTTGCATTCATGTAATAAAAGTACATTTTTCTAATGTAAAAAAAAAAGAAAGAAAAGGATGTACATGTATGTCTAACAATTTTTATCTTTCCCCTAGGGTGGGTGGCCCTTAGTAATAGTCTTCGACTAGTTGGGACACCCTGGCTTCTTTGTAAGCTGAAATAAATAAATAAATAAATAAAAGAAAAGGAAAGCTTACCTGATAGATTTGAGTATACAGTATCTGCAGAAGCGGTGTCCACAGTTGGTCTGGACCGGTTCCCTCAGGCCCATGAGGCAGATGGGACACTCGTATTTGGGCTCCAAAGGGGGGTCCCAGAGAACGTCCCAACCCTCCGTCATTTCTTCCTGCTGACAAACAAACAAACATCCGTGAATAGTTTCATCTGGTTGGTAAGACACTGAGTAAAAAGACTCTTTTTACATAGCCAAGTCTTTTATTCAGCCAGAGTTTTGGTGACCGTCTGTCACTTTCCTCAGGGCAATTCTGACCGGTTCACATTGCACTGCAGCACAGGTGTCGCTGCTATAGATGCATTCCTGACAGATGGTCACCAAAATGTCGGCTGAATAAAACACTTGGTTGTGTAAAAAGAGTCTCTTTACTCTCTGACAAACAAACAATCAAAGGTCAACGGTGTTGAACACTTCTTGTTTGAATGCAATACTGTCAAACCATTGCACTGTTCTACTACTAATGTACCCTAAGGGGTTTGATGTAACAAGTGAATATATTTGCAGGAAACAGAGTAAAGTGCTGTGATATGGAAACGGAAGTTTTAAAAATACAACAACAACAAAAAAAAAGAAAATAAAATCAAAGGTCGTTGGTAAATTATTTCATAAGGTTGGTGAATGATTAAATAGCAAAGTTCTTTATTCACAACCACTTGTTTAACAAGAGTTGATGAATGTCAGTGGGGTCGTGAGGCGTAACGGTGCTTGACTTTGAACCAAGAGGTCCCGGGTCCTGACATGCCACCAACCTTGTGCCCTTGGGGAAGGCACTTCACACGACTTTCCTCACTTAACTCAAGTGAAAATGAGTATTGTCTGCCCTGTATTTTGTTTTAGAGAGAGAAACTGAAATGTACATTGTGGAGTCGATACCTTTAACTTTGTTGGACCAATTAAGGCCGTGGATCTAACAAATTTGTTCTGCCAGCGTGCAAAATAAATGGTTGCCCGGTTACCCTGGGCAACCAAATTTTACTTGGGGCAATCTATTTTTTAACCTAGGTAGCCCAGTGTGCTACCTGAATTTTAAGAATGCCCCACCCTCAAATTGTGCCCACTTGGCTTGCACCACAATTTTATGTATCAATGGCTACTAGTATCAGCTAACTAAAGGCTGTTAGAAATATTGTGAAAGGCTTATGTATGTAACATAATTTAATTTTAGGAAAGTAGTAACTTATAGGTGGGGCAACCTAAAATTCTGATGGGCAACCTAATTTTTGCCGTAGGTTGCCCACTGGGCAACCTGGTTCAAAAAAGTATTTTGTACACTGTTCTGGGTAAGTCAGAGAGTGTGCTTTAGTCACTGGCCTTCTGCCATTTCCTCCTTCTGCCACACAAGAGAGCCGTGTATGTGTTTTACTTAGAAATCCCGGAGGATTAAATTCAAATTCAAAACATGCTTGGATAATTCACGGTCATGGCAAAGGGCTGGCATTTCAACAAACTCTCGGCAGTTAAAGTAAAACTCGCTCCCGAACAAGGAAGAAGAAGGGAAAAAAGAGGTTTGAAAAAAATCTGCGTCAATGGATTTCCTGAAACAAAGCTGTTCTAATACCGCTTTAACAGTCTTAAGAACCATTGTAATCTGAGTTTGGCCATACTTCAACACTGACAACTCACTACTTACGTGTACAGGTTAAAATCTCTCGCAGCCATTTTGCTGAACTGTGGATTTCATTCAACACTACGTACTAAAAGACATTGGTAGCATTTACATTCATTATTACATAATTTATAAGTAAATCCTTTTCCTACCTGCTGTTTTTGAAGGCTAGTTCCTGGTGTTGTCTGACCCGCCATCCCAGTAGACTCATATCATTGATCATGGATTTCATTCAACAATACTTGGTACTTTCTAAAAGACAATTACGGTACCATTTACATGCATAATAAAATTTAAACATACCGGTTAAGCGTTTTCCTACCTGCTGTTTTTGAAGGCTAGTTCCTGGTGTAGTTTGACCCGCCATCCCAGTAGACTCATATCCGGCCCCACGGCCCCCTGGCTTCATGTCCCGTCCAAAGACCTGCAAGTGAGAAACAATCAGCTAAATCATAACATTGCTTCTAGCTATAGTAAAGCATTGATCTTGATTCCAACACACATTTTACAGAGAGATCAAATTTTCAGCGACCACTGTCGCCTTCCTCAGGATAATTAATGACCAATGACTTCACAACGTGATCTCGCGAGAGTTACGGTTTACAAACACGTGACACGAGCCTACTTTTTAAGACGCATTAAGGCCATATATATCAGACCAACAACCTGCAAGTGACATTTAGCAATAACGAAATATCCGCCAGCTAAATAATGCCCCGGCCCTAGCAGCCACTAAGTCAGGGACAAGTTTTCAAAAATCCACTTGCCATATCGGGCAAGTACAGGTCATTTCCACTTGCCCGAACCAACTTTTCACTTGCCCAAAATATGTACATTTCTACGCATTTTTACTAGCACCAAGAAAATCTTATTTTGGAGTTTGATAATGTTGGATCGATAGTTTATGTATAGAAATAAGGTGGTTTGACTTGCTCCAAACAACATAACAGCTATACTTTGCATCCAAAAAATTTACTTGGCCCAATCAGGCAAGTGTAGGGGCACATGCACTTGCCTTTAACAAAAATACATTCTTCTCAAATTACAGGATGTTCACTGGTCTGAACAAAACATAAACAACCTGTCATAAAAAGAGGATGTTCCCCGTAATATCCTGATACCGACTGGTACAGCCTGGCACAAGAGGTAACGTTAATTGTCTACTTCCAAATATGTATGTTAGACAGGGAAGTACATATAGCAAATAATAGGCATGCACACCAAATAATTAAAAAAAAAAAAACAAGCTTTCACTTCTTTAACCTAAAAGTATAGAACTCAACAAGATAGTGTCTTTGATTCCAAAGTGACCAAATAATGTAACAAAAATGTGAGAAAATGTTGTTTTAAAAACAGTTACAGTATGAATTTGTTAAACCAAATCATTGTGTTATTCTTTAGAATATGTTTTTTTTTAAGCTTGCACAATTTACACCATGTATCTCTATTTCACAATCGTTTGGTTCATCATATCAGTTAATATATGATAAAATAACAACTTACAGTGCATTCAACAGCTCCTGAGAGATTACAACAACCAACAGTTACTCTTGGTGAAACAGATCTTTAACTTTGCTAGCAACCCACCGCAGGGCAAAAAAAGGTCAAGGGTCTATGATAATGGTTAAGACATGAAATCATTCAAAAATATTGTATAAAAATGCCAGCAGGACAAGGGTTAACAGGAGCCTTACCAGGGTTTTTCACTCACCTTCCAACTATACAAGTGTGAAGTTGTTTCTCCATCCAATTCATCTCAAGTCACCACCAGCAGCAGGCCGGATACAGTCGTGATACACGATAGTCATAGGACGTCATCATAACTCAACTGTATAAAACAAAAACTCCAGTGTTGACACAACTTAAGGGGCTCGAAATATCAGATACAAAATACAAAAAAGTTTTTCACTGCAAAGAAAAGCAGGAAAACGCCAAAAGCAGTTACTTAAGCAACTGGATATGATTTTGGAAAGGTCATTGATGACCATTTCCAAAATCATATCCAGTTGCTTGAGTACTTTACTGCGTTTTGGCGTATCTTATTACCTGGAAAAGATCAAAAAGAGGGTATTTCCCAGGTACACTGAACTTACAAAGAGTGCACCTATATCCTGTTTTATGAGAATATTCAGTAGCTTCCTGTAAAGAATTGCATCAAGGATATATCACTTACTTCCGTAAACAGGGGCATGTCTTCGGGGTACCTGGCTGTAAATTACAAGGAAGTTTCCTCATTTACTGAACACAAATTTGCACACACAAAGGTCAAGCTCTCAATTTGACATACGCGCTTGGGCCACACCAAGCAAATCATGTGGAAGACATCACCCTTTTTTGCCTATTACAAATCTATTTTAAAATTATTTAAGTACATTAACTTAGTAGTACACAAGTGGCGTCTGTGTGGTGTAGTGGATGGAGCATCCGACTGTCAAGCAAGGGGACCCAGGTTCAATCCCCAGCATTGAACCCAGACATGTCCGGACATGCACCCAGACATTGACACACTGCCCTTGGGAAAAGCACTTACAGTAACGCTTATTTCCCCCCTCAGTTAGAGGGATCCTGGGCCCTACTAGGGTTTGGGTTGGCATTAGGAAGGGCATCCAGCCGTAAAAATCTTGCTTCAACAAAAAGACTAAAGTACTTCTTGCAAGCACGTCTAACCCCCGGTTCGATGTTAAAACGGTAAAAAAAAAAAAAAATTTCGCCAAGCACACTGCTGCTGTTTTAAAATCTGTCGACTATGAACAAAGCTTGAATGTTATTTTTGGGGTCAACTTTTTTATTGAATGTTGGAAGCTTGTGCTTGTGCCATGTGGAAAAATTGAATTGCAAGATAGACATTAGTTTGGTAAATTTGCATAATCGAATTCAATGTCAGAATGCAGTAATTTTGTTGTAGTTTTGCCCACCTACGCACGCGTTTTACCTCAATGGGCACATTGGCATCTTTATGTACCAAATTATATTCGTATTGCCCATCAAGCAACTTACTAGTACACATACAAAGAAGGTGAACCTTGGTTCAGTACCAGTCCAAAATTTGCTGGCCAGTTTTCAAGAAAAACTGTGGCAGTTGCTCTTGCTAGCGCTGCCTTCGAATTTAGCTCAGTCAGTTCTTACAGACATCCGCCTACACAGTGTTGACCTTTTGATGCAAGTTCCACGAATAAGTACTAAGCAGACTGGCCTTGTAATGTTTCCCGGAAAAAAAGACACTTACTGCGAAAAGCTCTTGGCTTTCTCGAGATCGGTCTCTAACGTTACCAGAGGCTATAGTCTCCTACGTAATAAAATTTAGTCAAGTAGGGGGAATAATTGTACAGTTTTCATGTGCCCACGCAGTTCTGGGTGAGACTTATGTACTGTCCAAGCCAGGGGACCATAGAAAAATGGCCACCTTGAACAGGTGGTCTCCTTGAAGAGGGTCGTCTCACAACATGACTGAGGCATAAATGGTTTCCGAGTTGAGATGTTCTAAAACTTAAAGAAAAAATAAAGTCAAATTCTGTAAATGCATGTGGGGAGGGTGGCACATGTAACAATAATATGTTGAACAAAAACATCATCCCGCAGTTGAGGCAAACTGGCCGGTTTCTCCATGATTTCTCATATAGTTATCTTCAATAATCTACATGATCGAAAATGTCATGTATTCACCATGTGCAGATATCAGGACAGGTGGCCTGCTTGAAGAGGTGGTCTCCTTGGAAGGTTGACTGTAATGTTATACAATGTAATTTGCTTGGCAGAAAAAAAGTTTAATTTAGAAAAAATCACACAAAAATCCAAAAGGGTAGATTAGCTTGCAAACCTGAATTTATTGCTCACTGAACAATAATCAGTACATACTGAGTATTACTGGTTACCGGGCAGATACTGTAGTGGTAGAATTACTTTTTTTAGTGTTCAATGCAATATTGCAGAATGTCAAAATTTTGTTCTGCAATTCAGAAATACTTTCTGCAAATACATGCTTATAAGTCTAAATTGTGTGTTTGCAAACATTTTACATGCAAAATTACTTGACTATAGAGCCAGTAGTAAACACAGAAAGTTTCATTAAACACCATTGAACTCCTAGCCTGATTTTTCAGTCTGCAAAATTGCAGGTTGCTTCTAATAATTTTTCTTCTCCAAATTTTTCTTTCACATGCAATATCGAAAATGTCTGTGCAAAATGCAGACTGCATCTGGGTATTTCTAACACTGCACTGGGTTGTTTTTAGGTGAAATATGAATAATGGATTGTTATTCACACAAAGTGACTTAATCCCCGGACTTACGCCAAAGTACACTAACTTGACGTCAGAAAATGGGGAACTGAAACACTATCCTTGTTGTCAAGGGCAACTTCATCCAAAACAATAACAGAGTTGAAGAAGAGGCACTTTTTAATCCGCTTCATGTTTCACCAAGCAATGCAGATCTAGAGATTTGTATCCTGGGTCATCGACATGCTTAAGATTAGGTGTGCACACAGTGGAATAGGGCTCAAAATTCATTTCTGGGAATAGGTGCACTGGTGCACCCAACCTAAAAAATTGGGTGCACAAAAAAATTTTGGGGTGCACCATAAAACAAAACCTAATTACTGGTCCTCTTCAATTCTGAGCTTGAAATGGGAGCTTCAAAATTTTAAACAAGTACTACATCAAAGATTTTATTATTTTTTGGCACTTAGATGCCAAGAATATTCTGCATGATATTATACATTTGATATGTACAAAAATACCTACAAAAATATTTGGGTGCAAAAAAATTGGGTGCACAGCTCCAATTTTGGGTGCACTAAGATGCATATGCACCAAGTATTTCCAGCCCTGATATATGTACATTTTAAAATAGCTTACAATTTTCTGGATAAAAAAGCACTAGTAAAACATTGATTTTATCACGTTTTTGTACAAAATTGACCATGCTACTTTTTTTCCTTCAACATACAAGTGCAAAACCAGGAAAAAGTTACAAGAAAAAAAATATACGAAAATATCACCTGATGTTGTAGTAGCCACTTGTACTGGTACTAGTGACTTTATGTATTGGTAAAAATAACTTTGACGAGTGGCGTAATTCATAAAACTTAAGAGGAGGAAAAGAATAACCATCCAATTTTTGTTCCTGTTATTTTTACACACGAGAAGTACGAGTGGTCTTCCAGTTTGTTTGCTTTAGATTGTTTGCAAGTCCTACAGGATTTGTTGCCTTAACAAGTCACTGACACTATCAAGACTTACGTCATTCTCATAGTACAGGCTTTCAAATCAAACGTTCACCGCTATCTCTTGACATAGCCATGTTTCTCTCATATTTCTAGTTCAATGCCGAGATTAGTGGTCTTATAGGCCTTGCATTGAACCACACATCCGTTAAAAAAAACCTTCCTGCTCTTCCAAGATATATTAAGTATAAGATAAAAAAAGTTTGAACTATTGTAAGTAGAATTTCTGTGTTTGGTGTTGCCGTCTGCCCAACAAAAAATGTATAATTACTGTCAAAATATGTACTTTAACATATGATTAACAAAACTCATTTATAGGTTTTTGGTGTCACACTGTATCAAGTAAAATCCTTTCAATGTGTTTCTTTCTCCAAAGACCAAGAGGCAACAGTTGTACACTTCAACTTCAGCAACTGCACAACTGCTTTGTGAATTTTGTGTGGTAAAACGACTGTCACAGTAAGTTTTTAGAATTAGAGCATCGCTGATTATGCCTTGTCCAAAATGCATGCAGATTTCTAGAAAAGAATGACTAGCAAATTGTATTTTGAATAATTAATTGTAGAGATTATATATTAGAATATATTTCTATATACTTTCATTTAATATACTCAATCCAGATATATTAGGGGCTTTTTGGGGGGCTTGTTTCGTCAATTTACTAGTTATAAGTTTTAATCTTCTAATAGACTAATACACATGGTCCTTGTAACAGTATATGCATGCAACAAGCATTTAGAAATCATACCCTGTTACACACTGCTTCAAGTTTGAACAAGCATTCCATGCCCAAAATATTTCCGGATGTAAGGGCCAAGCATTTGAAAGGTACTGATGCCAGAACATTCTGTGCAGAATTATTGATGAGGGGAGCGAGCCAAAGCTTGAATACTTTGGATACCAGCTGGCTAAGGGCCTTTTTGTGAAATTACATGATCTTACTTCATACGTCGGGTGGTGTAGTGGTTAGAGCAATTGACTATGAACCGGGGAGACCCGGGTTCGATTCCGAGTCGTACCCGGTACATGTCTGAACATGCGCCCCGACGTTGTGCCCTTGGGAAAGGCACTTTACACGACTTTCCTCACTCCACCCAGGTGTGAATGGGTACCTAACTTTGGTTGGGGAAAGCCGTATTGAGGTCACCTTGTGGCGCCGAATGGCAGCCGCACAGACCCTTGCGACAGTTCCACAAAAAATAATTGTGGAACAAATATGTGTATCGTTTGTATTATTTGATTGTTGTAATTGTTGTGATTTGTATTGATTATTATGTGATACCCTGCTTCAATTCAGCCATATAAAGGCTTCGACTGCACGGGTACTGTTTGGACGATAAAAACCATTAATAATATACACATGTTGTATGTACAAGTAAAGCACGTCGGCAGAATGCTCTGCACCTGTGCAAAACCAGTAATGTATTGTGTATAACACTTCGGCAGAACTTATTTAAAAGGCTGTATTCACGCATATAACATCCCGTCTGTAGTTTCCAGATGTCATGTTGGAAAAGATATCCTCTGCAACTCAGACAAAATTCTGATGCAACGTTGACCAAACTTGTTTTGAAAATTGAAAACCATGAAAAATTAGTTTCACGCAGGCGCAAATTACGTTCTGCTGACGTGCTTATATACAACTAAAAAGTTTAAAAGAAGTCCAAAAACAAGTTGCGACAAACCCATCTGCTTGAAAATCACTGAAAAAACATCCAGGTGCATCTAACCTTGACCTGGGTTGACCCATGACCCATGTGACCTGCTAGGTTTGACTGTCAGAATCAAATATTTGCAAAAGCGACCTCATTTAAAAGCATGCACAATGACACATATTGTCTATAGGTTGAAGTGTTTATAAATGTTTGCATAAAAGCAAGTCTTTGTTTTTGGTGCACACCAATGAATAATACATCAGGCATATGAAAACATGTTTTTGATGCATGGTCTCTTCCTCAAGATATAAATCATACCTGGTAGTGGCTGGTACTAGTATCAGGGCTCGAAATTCATTTTTGGGAATAGGTGCACTGGTGCACCCAATTCCTAAAAAAAGTTTTTTGGGTGCACCTTATAAGTGGAATGTCAGCAAAAACTAATTATGTTTCATTTCGGAATAAATGTACTGCAATACTGATTTAATTATTTTATTGACCCTTAGATATCAAGAATATGCTGGAAACTACTATACATCTTTACATACATAAATATTTTGGTGCACTGCATGGTGCACCCACAGAAAATATTGGGTGCACAGCTCCAAATTTGGGTGCACTAAGGTGCACATGCACCCAATATTTTGAGCCCTGCTGTATTGTATTACAGCCAAAACACCTGTTATTGACAGGGGTGACTCATAACTATCACCTGAACTGTTTGCCACAAATTATGGCACCACCCTTTTTCAGGTAACGTGCAGAAACACACATATACATCTATATTATAAATTATTGTCGGAGTACGATAGAAACAGGCCTGAAGCTATGTCAGAAAGGGGAAGTCAGCAGCGTTCAGCAACTTTCGTTAACTGACTTGTTTGAGTAAAGTTTGACAATCATGACTCTTACTGCACACACAACCACGCCTTTAGACCTGGCGCACAGCCCAACCCAATGAACTACATACAGGGACAACCACAGAGGAATCACTCACAAAAGCAGTACTGTCAACCACACTGTAGCAAACCTGCACAAAACACTGGTAGAAGTACTACAGTAACACATATTATGAGGGTTGGGAACACAAAATGTACTGTAGGATGCAGAATTTGAGGTCGCATTTCCCATGCACGATCGATAAACCTTACACGTGGAACTCTTGTTTACATCTGCTAGACTGCAAACCTAACCCAGCCTGCTGTAAAACGGACATACGTGACATCAACACAAATTTCCCCTGGCCAAAGGTGTATACGTGTGAAATACAGGGACCAGGGCAAGATTATAAAGCTTGGATTACAGCGTAGCCCTACCTTTTTCCCGCCGACTAGTTGACCGGAACCTCCTCTACCGGTGTTCCTGGTTGTGTGGGGGGTTCATTTTCGGGTCCACTTCCCGAAATTCAGGTCTTTCGCAAGAGACTTCCTGCTACGAGAGCTATTAGCAGAATTGCTTATGTCTGGGCGGCTGCCTCTGCAATGGTTAGCTATATATAAGATCTTTACCGAGTCCCTCTCGATAGTTAGTGTGAAAGGGGGAAAGGTGGGGATTCCCCACTGTAGGACGATTGAATTCGACACGGGGGTGTTTTCTTTTTTAGTTCAATTCTTAAATGTAGTGTGTCACCAAACTGCAACTGTATGATACAAAATCAACAGTTATAGTAGAAAAAACTGTCTAAGATATAATTTATAACTGAAATTGGCATAGAAAGAAGGAAAAGCAACAAACTACAAATGTGTTAATCTTTTAAGAAATGTTACTTCCACCCATAAGACTTTTAGACTCGTTCATTTTCTACGTCATTTAATATATTCACATGTGGGCACGCCCACAGTGCCTAAAATTACTTGGAAAACAATTATGGTGCGATTCAGGCGATTGTTGTTGTTCAAAAACTTGTCAAGAGTTTCGCCGATCAACGAAACCGTTTTCAGCCCA
Organism: Branchiostoma belcheri; assembly: GCF_001625305.1. NCBI lineage: Eukaryota > Metazoa > Chordata > Leptocardii > Amphioxiformes > Branchiostomatidae > Branchiostoma > Branchiostoma belcheri. The sequence goes on from NW_017804509.1 coordinate 431,293, forward strand.
CCGCAACTACTAAATGTATGACAAGTTCCGAAATCTTGGACTTTATACTACATATTTCCGCATCGGAGTTACGAAAATTAAGGTTTCCTTGTTGCAGTTTCTGTCACCCCTCCCTGCGAAATGGTTTCTACCGAAGTCGACGTTCCAATTCCAAGATGGCGGCCGCCAGGTGAAAAATTATGGTTTCTTGAAAACAAGGTGAGTTTTTGCGTCAACGCTCGCATATAACAGCCGAATTTATGATTTTTAGAATACTGTAAGTGACAAAGATAATTTTGAGGTCAGTATCGATAATTTTTGCTGCTGGTAAAATTGAATGGAAACGCCCCTTCGGCCATATTAGATATCTGCATACATAAATGTAGCACACACATACGTGGCCAAAAACCATTTAGGAATACTAATGACAAGAATAAATCTTTTAATCGATTGATAGAGGTAATGTCTTTTTTAATCTAATGGAGATCGAATAAACAAACAAACAAACAAACAGCCTTATAGAACAACAACACATCGCAAAATTTTCCTCTTTGGGCCAAATAAAGGAGCTTTCATCAAGCTCCTTGGCGAAATAAAAAAAATTATACATGTAACACCTCTTGGTAATGTCTAGTACCCTGCAAGTCCATTTTTATTAGACAAAAACATAAATGAAATGTTATACATTGTACTACATGCATTATGTATACAATTACAATATCTAAAATGAGGAATGATGAGAATTATTGAAATGAAGGCATCAGAGATGGCAGGCAGACTTCACCCCCTTTGTGCAAGTCAGAAACACACAAAAACACTGAAAAAGATACTTCACTCCTTGGGTTAAAGTAGATGTTGTTTGCTAGACCTTAACGTTGTGTAGAGTGGTACACATGTAGTTTTGCCATCATGGATCAATCATTTTTGAAAAACATCAACACTCACTCACTCACTCACTCACTCACTATCCTGGTTTAGATTATTACATGTGTTAGATTATTATATCTCTAACACATATACGGGACAATTATTTCTCCCATCCAGATGTTGCCATAGCAACAGATAAAGGTGTCTGTTTCAGCCTGCTGCCATCTACTGCACAAAGTTCAAAGGTCACCCTTCACCATGGAGATGCTGAAGAAGCTCCAGAGCACGGTCCAGAGCACGGTGAGCAGTGCAGCCAGCTCGGTGCTCGGGAACCCGGTAACCAGGGAGTTTGAGATCAGAAACCATGTGGCCAGTGGAGGGCCAGGGTGTCTGTGGAAAATCTACAATGGCACCAAGAAAACCACCAAACAGGTGAGAACTTTGACATAGGAAAAGTTGCTTTTTTGTAAGCCGAACCATTAATAAATAAATAAATGAATAAATAACAAACCTTGTAAACAAGGGAGTTTGAGATCAGGAACCATGTGGCCAGTGGTGGCCCGGGGTGTCTGTGGAAGATCTACAATGGCATCAAGAAAACCACCAAACAGGTAAGGATAACATTGTAGTTTGAACTTAACATTCAAACATATGTTTGTACCGGTATGTAAGTAGAGAAACGGGTGAATTCCCTCAGTACAACAAACTACATTGAACTTGTACATACTGAATACAGCCTCGGTCTCCTCTATCTGTGGAAGACTAAGTCTGTCTCCTCTGAGAGTTAAACTGGTTCAAGATTAGCCTCTATCAGGCTTTTTGGGAAGTGGCTGAAAAGAGGCCAAATAGAGAGAGGAGTTGGTCTGCTAGAGTGTATAGTTTGCTAGTGGACCAACACCTCTGGCATGTTATCTCTCTCTATTAATTTTGGTTGATTTCTACTCTTTCCAGCCACCTCCCAAAACCTGGCAGAGGCTAGTTCAAGATCCCCTCTGCTTTCATGTGCTTCCAGGAAGTGTCAGTGTTTGTGTGTGAGAAGAGACAGTTTGAGAGGATGAGCAGGAGGGACAGGAACGCAGTACAATCTACAACAATTTACAGATACATTTGTACTAGTTCAAAGAACTGTAGTACTACTACTTACATGTACATGTTGTTCATGTATTACCAGTTCTCACATGAAGTCTTGTGTACTCTGTGTGCTTCCAGGAGGTGTCAGTGTTTGTGTGTGAGAAGAGACAGTTTGAGCGGATGAGCAGGAGGGACAGGGATGCTGTGATCGAGGCCATGAAGCGAGGCGTGACCCAGCTGACCCGACTCAGACACCCACGTCTGCTCACTGTGCAGCATCCACTCGAGGAGTCAAGGTACAGGGTTCATCTATAAGCGAAGAGTATGTAAGAACTGTAGTTGAAATGCATTGAAGTTGATTGAACTGTAGTTCTTACATATGGGGAGTGACCCAGCTGACCCGACTCAGACACCCTCGTCTGCTCACTGTGCAGCATCCACTCGAGGAGTCCAGGTAGTGGATGTGGCAAGAGACAAGTTAACCACAGAAGATTGGAAGGGAAAAACTAAAAGGGATTTTGGAACTTTTTGCTTATGAGATGAAATTTAACTGAAATTTAACTGTGCATGTACAAACATAGACAGCATTCATGTGTAGCTTACAAACTACTTTCAGTTTAGATATGTTACATAGTTAAAAAAAAGCCTAGGCATGTCTATATTTTGACCATCTGAGTAAATAATTTATGCGAACAAGTAACCAACAAGTTTCCCTGTCCTTGGTGCTGAATATGCAATCTTCAGCCAACAAGTTTCCCTGTCCTTGGTGAGAAGCAACTAAGTACACAGTCTTATCTGAGAAGTGATTGTAAATGAACATGAAAGGCAGAATTCTATAGACATGTCCTTCCAACACGCCCTTCAACCTTTAAAGAAAGTCATGCATGTTTTCCAATCAGTTGTTCGGTCTCTCCTAGAAGTGCCAGTAGAAAAACAAAGAACAAGAGGGATGACAACTAGTAACAAAGCTCATTCACTTGCACAAAGCTGAAGCTAGATGTAGCTAAATTTTATATGCCTTTTGGTTTCATCAAGGAATTCATATATAAGTGACTGTACTCTTTGTTCCTCCCACAGAGACAGCCTGGCGTTTGCAACAGAGCCAGTATTTGCCAGCCTGGCCAACGTGCTGGGTAACTATGAGAATATGCCCACACCTGTTCCTGCTGCCATCAAGGACCATGAGCTCTATGAGGTGGAGATCAAGTATGGACTACTACAGGTGGGTCTGACATTTTGCACCTGATGAGTACTCTTTGTAGTTATCTCTGTCAAGGATGTTATTTTTTCTACCCGCATTTGCTTATTCAATATCTTTTGTTTCATGGAGAGGACTAGTTTTATTTATCAAAGCTGACATCCTTTCTAAAATTAAAAAAAAAAACAAAGAGAATGGAAGGGCCACAAACATTGTAAAATGGACCATTTTGAGTTTTTTATAAAACTTCATCTGAGGTATTCACGAAACACATTGGCATTATGGACAAGCATTTTTATCTTTATGCCATCTTTTTCATCATTTTTTATTTGTCAAGGGCTCCCTTGGAAATCGGTTATGATAACTGAAGGAACTGTTCTAAAGCTTCAAAAATGGATCCAATATAACCTGTACTTGACCCTGCAGGTAACAGAAGGCCTGGCTTTCCTCCACAATGACGTGAAGATGGTCCACGGTAACCTGACACCAGAGGTCATCATCCTCAACAAGAACGGGGCCTGGAAGGTCGCAGGGTTCGAGTTCTGCATCCCGTCATCAAATCCTCCAGATCAGGCTGTGAGTGGCAATCTTGTTTGTTTGTTTATTTGCACAGAAACGGTGACAGTGAAGTAATGAAATTCATTGTGCAGGAGGAGAGAAGAACCCTCTCAGGGTTGGACAAGTCCCATTGCCCACTTGCCCAGGGCAAGTAAAAGTACTGTTCGGGCAAGTAAATATCCCCCTGTACTTGCCCAAATGGGCAAGTAAATTTTTGGGCTGCGAAGTATAGCTGCTACGGCGTTTGGAGCAAAATTACTCATCATGTTGCCAAATTGATATTATGTTAATGTCCTTTTGTCAGAAAATCCATTGCAAGTCTCAAACCACATTATTTTGATAAATAAAGTATGCAGCATTATAAACTCTTTAAAGATGCTGGTAGTAAAAATGCATAAAAAATGTCATGTATATTTTGGGCAAGTGAAAAGTTGGTTCGGGCAAATGGAAATGACTATGTACTTGCCCGATAGGGCAAGAGGATTTTTGAAAACTTGTCCAACCCTGCCTCTCTATAGCCTGAAATAGTTTGCTGAGCCCTCCTGCTTTTAACTTATCAAAAACTTGTTACCAAACTACATGAAATAATTCACAGATGAATTACAAGAGCATTCAATGTAGATTGCTCTTTTCCTACATTTGTGAAAATCATGCCATTTTGCTGCGACGGTGAAGGTTAGACATCCAGGTAATAAGATACACCAAAAAACAGTAACTCAAGCAACTGTATATGATTTTGGAAACGGTCAGACATTTCAGGTAGCATCCACTCCCTATCCATTTTGTTGCGATTTGTACAAATTTTCTACTTATCTTGTCAACAATCCTTTTCTATAACTCCTGTGTCTGTGCTGTTTCAGGCATTCTTCCCAGCTAAGGAGTGGGACGAGAACATGACACCGCTGGCCCAGCAGACGCTGAACTACCATGCCCCCGAGTACGTGCTGCAGTGCGCCTGCGACACTCAAGGGGACCTGTTCTCGCTGGGCATGCTGTTCTACGCAATCTTCAACCAGGGGAAGACTATCATGGACTGTGGGTCCAGCCTGCCTACGTACAAGAGAAACATAGAACAGGTGTGCTAGTATACATGTATGGAGTCCATGTGCCATTTCAATCTATATTATGGACTTTCTGTCCCACCTTAATGCTACTAAGTAGCACGTCGGCAGAACGTACTGCACCTGCGCGAAACCTGTAATGTATTGTACATAGCACTTCAGCAGAATGTCTCATATAAAGTCGTATTCGCTCATATAAGGTTAGCATTTCGACAGTAGTTTCCAAATGTTGTGTCAGAAAGAATATCCTCTGCAACAGGCAAAATTCTGATGCAACGTTGACCAAAAACCCAACGAAAAATGTACGGGGTTCTGTGCAGCCGACGTGCTCTACTAAGTACAGTGGTTTTGAATATACTGCATTTGCTAGAACATTACATAATCACACATTTTCTTTTGCTGTAAAAGTGGTAACTATTTTTTTAATATGTCCCTACTTTTGTTTTATTTTACATGTTTTGTTATACCTGGCTTGGAACGGTATAAACCTGGCATGGTTACCAGAAGGTGTGGGTTTGTTCTACAGCAGCACTTTAAGCCCATTTCACCCATTCCACATATTTATAGCAGCTACAGGAATACTACTACTAACACAACATCACCGTCATACAGTATACAAAATGTGACTAACACAACTACTTTTGCCATGGATAGTGAGTGTAAACTTTTTGGGGGAAAGAATGTTTCATACAATGACAGTTATATACATAAATCATTCTCTCTGACTTTTTTTAGTATTATTTGTGAATTATTAAATTATAAAACGAAATGAATTTATGGAGATCTGTGATCTAAAATAAGTGTGACAAAAAACTAACTCTTAGTACGTACTGTACATGTACCTTGTTTTGTAGTTTTACAATGATCATGCATTCCTTTTTTAACAGTTTGATGACATTAGTCTCCTATGTTACAGTTGTTGTTTAAAAGGCTCACAGAACCTTCTTGCATTCAAGAAATTTATGCTTAATGTTTTCATTTTTTTTCCCAGCTTGGTTCCCTGCGTATGTCTGTGCTGGGCAGTGTGCCTGACCCTGTGAGGGAGTGTGTCAAACTTATGCTGAACGTGGAGCCCACAGTCAGGCCTGATGCTGACCAGATGTCAAAGGTCAGGGGTCATAATGTCAAGGGTCATTCTTCTGAGAAAACTGTTTAGAGATGAACTGAACTGAACTGTCATGATCCAGTATTCACAACTTTTGAACGTACAATTTTAAAAGTTTTTTATTCATTTTTATTCCTGTTTTCCTGTCTTTAAATGGATGACTAATTATCAGGTTGCCCTAGCCATTTAGATTACCCTAGCCATTATCAAGTCATATACATGATCCTGCCAAATACATGACTCCGACACTACTTGGGGGTTTCCGATATACCTGAGACAAAGGGTACGGGTGGGAGAAGTTTAGTCGTGATGTGTGAGACTACACCTAACCTAACTCCAATCGTAAGTCTAACTCTTAACTCTAACCCTAACCCTAACCCTAACCTTACCCCTAAACACCTGATCTCTCAGGTATGTGGCAGCTCAAGGATTTAGCTAAACACCATTAACTTAAGTCTTCAAGATCCTGTAGAAACAATGACACCAGCTGACTGTTGTTTTACCTGCAGATCCCGTTCTTTGATGACGTTGGTGCGATGACGCTGCAATACCTGGACACCCTCCTCCAGAGGGACAACCTCCAGAAATCCCAGTTCTTTAAAGGTCTACCCAAAGTCATGTCAAAACTGCCAAAGGTAAATTTTCATTCCAGTTTTTCTGACATTGTGCTTCAATTTGATTTTTGTACATTGACATTTCTGTCAGACCCTGGCCTCTTCCCTGATGACATCAATAAAAAGTGGTCATCAGACCGATATGAGTACTAGATAGTATTTCAGAAATATTAAATAAGTTAGTTGAAGTATGTATGTATGTATATATGTATGTATGTATATGTATGTAGCCCAATGCGGCATGAATTGGGCTATACATGATTTGGGCTATATACATGCCATACTGTATGTGTGTGTGTGAGTGTGTGAGTGGATGTGTGCGTGCGTGTGTGCGTCTCTCTTCCAAAAAGGATAGGGAGACTAGGCTGTGCGCCAAAAAGCAGTTACTCAAGCAACTGGATATGATTTTGGAAATGACGTTTCTAAAATCATATCCAGTTGCTTGAGTAACTGCTTTTTTGGCGTATCGTATTACCGGTACCTGGATGTCTAACCTTCATAGACGTAGACTAGGCTGTGGTCTATGACCTGTGCTATACACGTTTCTTCTCTTTTCTGGAGACATTTGTAGACAAACTTAACAATAAGTTACCCTCTCCCTCTCACAGAGAGTGCTGCTACAGAGGGTGCTGCCGTGTCTCACCCAGGAGTTCGTGAACCCCGATATGATACCCTTTGTCCTGCCAAACGTGCTGCTGATTGCCGACGACTGCTCCAACGAGGAATACACCAGACTGGTCCTCCCTCAACTCAAACCTGTCTTCAAGGTGTCTGAACCAGTCCAGGTGAGGGTTGAAGAAGCCTTAATTCACTGTCTTTCAAACTGGAGGGTCTAATATGGAAGTATAATTTACAAAAGGTGTTTGCTATATGTATATGGAGATGTTTGCTATATATTGGCATGTAAAACAGGTATGCTACCATATATGGAAAACAGTCATGCCTTCAAATATCAGAATTATTATGGCCAAGAATTGTATTCAAAAACTTGTACATTGTATTTCCCAAGAACTATTGTAGACTGGAACTCATTGCCACCATTACCAAGCACAGTTGGGGCATCATCACTAGAAAGCCTTAAACAACTCCTGCAATTAAATGTGCAATAGCTAGCTGCTGCCGTGCCAGGTACCTGCGAAGCTAGTGTGTTATACCAAATGGCGGCTATACTGTTACCAGCTATACTGATACAGATACAGATATGGTCATGTTTGCTATATACGGAGATGTTTGCTTTATATGGATCGTACTTGCTATACATTAGATCATCATATTGTTTACATATTGTTTACATTCAAGAACATCTAGTATATGTACCTACTGAATTTCATGTGTGATAATGATTTTATTATTACCTCTTGTTTCCCCACAGATTGTAATTATCCTCCTGCAAAAAATGGACCTGCTTCTGAGCAAGACTCCCTCCCAGGATGTGAAAGACCATGTCCTCCCCATGGTCTATAGAGCAATGGAATCTTCCATGCAGCCTATACAGGTAAGACCACGTCCTCCCCATGGTCTACAGAGCAATGGAATCTTCCATGCAGCCCATACAGGTAAGACCACGTCCTCCCCATGGTCTACAGAGCAATGGAATCTTCCATGCAGCCCATACAGGTAGGAATATACACCATTAAGCCTACTTGTATCTATGATGATTATGATGAATGTAACTAGAGGCCAGGGACACCAGAACTCGGCATAAGTCAACTCAATTATCTAAAATGGACTTGTCATGTTTTGTAAAGGCTAGCATAGCATTGTCTCCTTTTGAGGTTTTTTTTTTTTTAAATGATAGACTACTAATTTCCATTTTCCAGTACATTATTTGTGATGATCATAGGTACATGTAGTCACATTTAGTCAAAAGGATTATAGAGGTTGATATATAGAAAAGAAATTTCTAGTCAAAAGAGAGATTTTCATTAAAGAAATGCAGAATGTCAGTAAGTGATGGAAAGATGCACATATTGTTGCACAGACTGTTGAACTAAGAAAAAAATCTCAACTGTCTGAATTTATGCATGACTGTCACTACTGTATTAATGCCATTCCTGTTTCTCTCTCCCCCACAGGAGCGATGTCTGGCCATCATCCCCACCTTCTCCAGTATGGTGGATTTCTCCACCATGAAACACTCCATCATCCCCAGGATCAAGACTATGTGTCTGCAGACAAGCTCTCTCTCAGTAGGTTTCAGCTTCACTCACTCACTTACTATCCAGTTTATCGTCTGTTGTTCCCCATCTTCCGAGTGTTAGACATGTTTGCACACTGATGCTGAGGCTTGATGACAGCCCACCATTTGCCTCTGTCCTGAGGGTTGATGTTATGCAGGTTATGGTGGAGGTAGTCCTCCCCTACCTTGTCTTCTTTTAACAATTAAGTGACTCAGCACAGTTGGGAAAATAAAGCTTTCATGAGAAAAGTGGTGAGTTCTTTCTTGTCCTTAAGGCATAATTGTGACCTTATCAAGTAGTGGGCCAATGATGTTGTTCTGGGATAAAACCAGTTGCATACAATCTTGCCAGAAAAACTACTCACAAGTGCACATATTGGTGCCTCTGTATTGTAGATGTGACTCAGTATAAAGTCTTAGGATGGGATCTTAAACTGTTGAGAAGTGTGACCATGCCCCCTAGGTGTGCCTCAACTGCCTGGTGTGTCCTAGGAGACATGCTAGTAATCTTTTACCATTGTGTCCATGCCCCCCTAGGTGCGAGTGAACTGCCTGGTGTGCCTGGGTAAGATGCTGGAGTCCCTGGATAAGTGGTATGTGCTGGATGAGATTCTGCCCATGTTACAGGAGATACCATCCAGAGAACCTGCTGTATTGATGGGCATGTTAGGTGGGTTTCCATTGTATAATGTTTTGTTAACTTAAGTTTTATTACATGTACAAATAAATGATATAAAAAAATCAATCAAATTAAGGAAACTATCTCAAAGTTTCAAACTACCTTCATTTCTCAAATTTTGGAAGGAATACATAGGCCAGGAAATTATCTATATAAAGGCAGGGGAAACTAATGTCATGATCACCTTGGCGTAAGACTACATTCTGTACTTATGCCTTTTCTGGGTGAATGTTGCCAGAAAATGTCATGTGTGGCATGTCAGGAGAGTACATTTGTATGCCCAACTTGCCCACACCGATATAGGGTCTCTGGTACAAAAAAATGTAGACCAGGGGCTCTTAAATATTCTATTTTAATTAATTATGAGATATCAACTGGTCTACTGGTTTAAACATTGAGTAAATGCTGCATCCCTGCAGGAATCTATAAGATGACCCTGGAGCACAAGAAGCTGGGGATACCTCGGGACGTGCTGGCCACAAAAGTCCTCCCCTTCCTTCTGCCTATTGTCATAGACAACGCTCTCAACCTCAAACAGGTGGGAACATACAGGGCCTGATTAGATGACAATTTTGCTTCATAGGGTGAAAATAAGAAAGCAAAGTAAAGCTGCTGTGATTTTAAAACGTGTTTTAGAAATGACAGATTGTTTAGTCCCTCCTGTTCCCCAAACAGGTGGGAACATGCAAAAAAATTGTTTAAAAGTTGTATGATGGATAACTTTGCTTGAACCTTTGATCATTTCCAAATCACATTAGATTCTGTAAACTGTAAACTTAAGTTATTTTTTTATTAGTACATTGTATTTTACAGTTGACTTTGGATGGCATGCAAGACTTGAAGTTTATTTAGTGCTCAATCTAAAATCCTTATAATAAGTTATGTTTCTGATTCAGCTGGAATGTTTTCTGTATTCCTCTCTGTTCCAGTTCAATGCGTTCATGTTGGTGATAAAGGAGATGGTACGACAGGTGGAGCAGGAACAGAGAACCAAACTGGAGCAGCTCCACTCCATGCAGGAGGAGCAACAGAGGTGGGGATAGTTGGGGGAGAGAGATACATGTAACACAAAGCAAGGGGAAGAGGGAGAAACATGTATTTTTAGGGTTATGATGATAATTTGGACAGTAGGGTGATAGATAACTGATGTAACAGAATTTGCATGTTTTGCTTGATTTAATACATTTTTGTCATTTCTTTGATTGGTGAGTAGATACTCAACTCTTATTCTTATTATTCAATAGTTTTTGTATCTGTCTGATTGCCCCTAACATTATTGCCATACTGCTGGCACAATCTTTTCCTCCTGTTGTGACTAACAGTGTTTCTTGTTCCCACTCCTGGACCAACTTTTTCCTTTTCATGTATGTACTTTTTTATTTCTGCTTCCTTTTTGATGTGTACTAATTTAGAAAAGTATGAAAAAATGTGCAGATTTTTTCAAACTCGTAAAGGATAAAGATTTCTTCTGTTTACAGTCTTCTATCAATATCTGTGCATTTACTTTGAGATTATATTGCCCAGTCTAACTGTTAAAACCTGCTTTGTTCTAACAGAAGCAGCCTGGCCTTTACCCAAGCAGCTGCAGATGATGCCAAAGGTACCAACAGTATGTTTGCAGGAGGTGGTGGTGGTGAGATGGGTTTATTTGAGCAATTTGCATATTGCCTTCACATGATTTTTTGCTATATACTGTCTTAGCAATTTTCAAAGAGAGCACAGTTTTAATGCAATAGTATACATTGTATTTTTCTGTTACAGATCAACAAAATGGTGGCTCAGATTCTATGGTATGTGAATGAATTTATTAGACTAAGTTTGAAATTAAAACCTCTATCAGCAATAATAGACATGTCCACCCTTCCTTGAATTCTCTCTGCGGTAATTCTTAAATACATAACCTATAACATTTGCAATGCTGGCAGTACATGAAACTATGAAGTAACTGTTCCTCTTTAGTCCTCATTAATGCCTTTGCTTTAAGTGTCTTTGATAAAAGTGTGTTTATAGTGCATGTAGATTATGCTCAAGGTCTGCTTCTAACAACTTCCTCACCCTTCTTTACCTCTGCGTCTGTCTGTGCTCATGCAGGGAGCAGGTGGAAAGGTAAAATACACTTCAAACTTACACAAAATAGTTTGCTTTTAATGTTGCTTGCCTTTAAAACTTTCTTAACAATCTCTCATCTATAAGAAGATAATCATGATAATTATCAAATTTATTTTGTTATAGATGGACAAGATCTGGAGCAGTTTTGGGCTGGGTGGTTCCAAACCTGTTGCTAAGGAACCAGTGGCCGCCTCCATGTCTGGCTCTCCTGCTGCTGCATCTTCCAGGACTTCCTCTGGTTCATTGGTCGACAGAGAGGAGCCAGCCGCATCACTGGACATGTCACCTGGGAGGATGCCCAACCAACCCGCCAAGGTTTGTCCAACAAGCTTGTTTTGTGACTTCCTTTATAAAAAATCTCTCAGACATCTAATAACATTAAGTCAATTTTCCAGGTACTTACAGCACTACATGTACTTGTAAGCTGAAACCACGATTTTAAACTTGGCACGTCATTAAGGTTTCAGGGGGACCCTGTTGGAATCCTAAGGTTTCACATTGGTATCCATTGCACAGTTAAGCCTTGTGAAAGTCTTATAGCATGTTCACCCAGGGCTATACTTTTTTTCTCAGATCATTTGCACTGTACAATGTAATACATGTACATATGCATGTAAATGGTCATAGGTTTTATGGGATGAAACTTTTATCATGATTACAAAAATGTGTGTTTTGCATCCTTTCCAGGTGAACCTGACCTTGGAGGAGAAGCAGCGATTGGCTCGTGACCAGGAACAACAGAGACGCCTGAAGACACAAGGCCCCATAGCTCCCACACAGGCCAAAGCCACGTCCTCATCACCCAAACCCAGAGACCTGTCAAAAACCCTACTGGACTCCAAGCCTATGGTGCCTCCAAGTACAGGTGAGTTTGTCATTACAATAGTCTCCCACCCCTGCTAAAGCCACGTCCTCATCACCCAAAGCCAGAGACCTGTCAAAAACCCTGCTGGACTCCAAACCTATGGTGCCTCCAAGTACAGCTGAGTTTGTCATTACAATAGTCTCCCACCCCTGCTAAAGCCACGGCCTCATCACCCAAAGCCAGAGACCTGTCAAAAACCCTACTGAACTCCAAACCTATGGTGCCTCCAAGTACAGGTGGGTCATCATCTTAATTCTAAAAAAAACCACTTACTTCATTATCTTGAAACTTTAATGTCAAGACGTGAATTGTTATAGCCAGTAATACATGTGTCTTCAGTATTTAAAGGGATGAATTCAGTGTGGGGATTTAAGTCACTTTGTCAAGGTTGAAAAAGATATTTTTTCTATACCATAAAGTATTCATTTGGGAAGAAAGAGTCAGTACGAATGACAGCATTTTGTATGAAAAATGTTCCTGGCCTTTGATACTGTAACAGCTGTTCCAATATATGTAATTCTCTTTTATACAAGATGTTATCATTATTTTATGTCTTCAGGTACCACAGGAATGATGGGAAGTTCACAAGGGATGATGGGAGGAAGCACAGGCTGGAGCATGATGGGTAGTACGACAACAACATCCATGGGAATGATGGGAATGACCTCAACTTCCTCTGGAATGATGGGAAGTGGACCCACCCAGAGCATGATGGGAATGTCCTCCCAAGGCATGATGGGAATGCCATCTCAAGGGATGATGGGAACTGGGGGGCAAGGGATGATGGGAATGATGGGCAATCAGGGAATGATGGGAGGAGCCAGTCCTGGATTTCAAGGTCAAACTCAAGGTCAAGCCAAACCAGACATGTCCTCTCTAGATAATCTATTCGGACCTCCGAAGCAGAAAGTACCCATGGGCCAAATGACATCATCACAGCAGCAGCCAATGGGATTTAACCAGATGGGAGGTACCAATCCTGGTGGTATGGGGGGTTGGCCGCCTCCTGGTCCCTCCCAACAGCAACAACAACAGAAACCTGCACAGAATCTAAGTAGAGGGGATATCATGGACTTTCTAGGGTAGCTGGTTGATCACAGAAAGATGACAGGTGTGTAGACATAGACTGTCAACCAGGATGGGAAAGTTGTTTATTGTAAACCCATTCTGAGGTTTTGATAAAAACATAACCCATTTGCAATTAGTGCATTGTAGCAGTTATCGCCAATTGTGGAGCACTGCTCCTTGGAGCTGTATCTGAATTTTAATCAAGATTACTAGATCTGTCATTTTGGACAATGCTTGGAAACTTTTCCTACAGAAAGTGAAAAAAACTACCCATTCTAGCATCTGTGCTGTGCTATGCATCTGAGAGTTACATTTAGTTAGGATGAATTGTTAAGCTGACAAATTCACATTGTTGACTGATGAATGACTGCTCAATTTGACTTGGCTGAAAATACTGGATATTTTCAGAAAATGCAAAGGTTGTGTCTCTATTGATCGTACTTATGAGGCTCTTTGATTTGTGAAGACAATAGGGATTTCTAGAGATATGTACATAGAAATGAACAGAACGTTTTGCTAGTGTATCTTGAGTCAAATATTTTCTTTATGCAGCAAAATATCAGTTACAACAGGTTCTCAATTCCATTACTTTGTAGTTTTTTTCAAGATGTACATATTTTGTTCTACAAGCAACATCCCACTTTTTGTTTGTTGATGTGTCTTATTCACTTACCCTTAGCTCCACTCACATAAGCATGAGCTTCCATGATTGATATAGAATTAAGTTATGAAATGAATATGAAATGTTACAAAATAGTTAAACACTGTAGCTGAGTCCATGTATATGATCTTAAAATTTGAATAGGATTTTCCTCGGAATATTACTGAATTGATACAGCTACTAGTACTTAACATAAGAATCACTTTCTTGAGCAAGTTTCAAGACTTGATATTCTATACTATACTTAACCTGTAAGTATCTGCTTATTATGCAAGATCTTAAAGTGATGTTTCCAGTCAGTCATGTCAGTGTAAGCTTGGTTTGAACATGTGTCAATCAAAACAGTATAAGTTAGTGCACAGAAAGCAGTGATGATACCAGTACTAAAATAAATAAGAATACACAGAAATCAGTGATGTCACTGTTTGCTCAGGAATTGGTGATGTCACTGCACATGTCCATGGTTTAAGTTTTGCATAAATATATATGTATATGGGCAACTGTTAACTTTTGCATATATGCATATGCAACTGATTTTTCAGGTTGTTCAGAATATTGAAGTATGTGATTTAAGAAATTTATTAATCATAATCAAGAATCATTCCGAACTCGGTTAGGTACATGTATGTGAATATTCATATAGCCAATGTATGAATTTCAAATAAATGTTCAGGTGGTATTAAGGTTTTACTTAGAATATCAGTAATGTGCAATGATGAATAAATTGTGATGTTTGAAATATTAAATTATTGGCTCTTGAAAGCTTCCATTCTGTGTCCTTTATAGAATCGCATTTTGCAATATCAAGTTTAAACTTACATAAGGTGTAATGTTACAGCAACTGAGTTGTGAAGGAAATTTAGACTTTGATGGTGAGCTACAAATTTGTAGTCTCTGACTGCATAAATGCAATAGATGTGTGTTATACATATGCCATATGTTTTGTGTACCTTGAAAGTTGTCATCGTTTTGCTAAGATCAAGAGAGTTAAAACCTGTTTAAACCTTCTAAGATCCAGCATAATAAACATCAATCCACACTACAAGAGAATTTGCCATCTTTGTGATTTGTCCCGAATAAACCTAGCACTAACTTAAGGTATTCAATAACACCCAACATTGGATTTGCTATTATATAACAAAACTTGCAAAACCAGTGAGTTTCAAACTTTTTAAACCATGAAGCTCAAAATCGACCCTCCAAGCATCAACAATCTTCGTCACCGAGAAAGCCCGATTACACCCGAACGGCCGCCGAAAATGCACGATCGCTGTGCATCATGGGAAAAAGTACCTCCGAATGTTCCCGAAGTCATTTTGCCGCCGATTCTACTGCTGGACGGACGTTCAGTGGATTTGTGCCTGAAAAATCGCGATTTTCTTGGCAAAATATTTCAGATTTAGCGTAACTTTGGTTCAGCCGGCAAGAGAAGCATTTGGTAAGTCTCTATGAATTACGTCGTTGCCGTGTGAAGTCAATTTTCTGTCAGACTTCAAAATTTTATCTCATCATCCGTGCAGACGACATTTTGACAACTCAGTGACACGACGTAAACCTGACAGGATTTTGTTGTTTACATTTTATCTCGCATTGACATCGCAATATTTTTAGTCATTTAGACCCAGATGACGGTCCTTTTTAGTAGTGGTTATTGAAAATTCACTGTGAGTTCTGTGAAGTACAAATGTACATTATATGCAGGGATTCCTATGTGTTGAGGGTTTGTTTATTTTTCAACATTAGTCGTATAGAGTTACAGACTGGTGATATATTTGCTGGGGTACAATAATTGTCAGTCAAGTTATACCGAGTTTAGTGCTTTCAAATCATCGCAAAACATGGATAATTCTAAAAAGTGTAATATATTTGTTCTGTGGGCTAAAACTGCACTTTTCTGTGCTGACAGGAGTTTTCCCGCCATTTGTAAAGTGCAGACGACAGTGTGAAAATGGCGTCTGTCAGCAGCTCGAGCTCGTCAGGGTCAGAAGACGAGAGCAACGACAAGCAGGCAGCCAGCACCAGTGGCAGGTATTTTGATCGCTTTCTAATCCTAGCCGAAAATGTCAATGTTGATTTTTGTTCGTTTTAACACCTTGATCTTGATAGTAAAATTAATAATGATGTTATGGCCGCCCATAGATGATTTTCTTCTCCCCCCCCCCTACAAATCTAAGCTGTGATATGGTGCTCTCTAGGCTTCACTTTACCTGCCATGCCTACAAAACATTTCCAAAATGCATGCAAGTTGCACAGAATGCAGGATAATGTGCTGCAATATGCAAAAATTAACCGTTTGAAGTAAATTTCCATTGTACTTATTAATGTGCTTTTTGCAAAACTGTTTGAAATTTATTTGAATTTGTGTTGAAGCTGAAATGATTGACTGGGTGTTTATTTCATTCTAATCATCATCATCATCATCCTAATTTTATATTGTTTCTGATCTCCTAGATCAAACCCATTTGCCAACATGATAGACCCAGACTTTGACATGAGCAAAGTCCCAGAGACTGAAGACATCCGCATCGAGCAGTACTTCAGCAAGGAAGAGCTGGCAGAGCTCAGCAAGATCGAGATGACGCGATATCGGAACATGAAGCGTAACTACGATGTCATGAGGATGCTTGGTAAGTTTTTGATTGCTTCAGTTAGAGGTCTTGATGTTCAAGTAGATGTAGAAAGGAAAAATCCTTAATGTTTCTCATACTGCTCTCTTGCCTATTGGATAATTTTTGTCTTAGAAAAGGTTTGGTTGGAGATTATGTCTTGAAAAGACTGTTTCTGAACATAGCATACAAAGGGCAAAGTCAGCATTTTACAGTACATGTACTGTAGTAGTCAGAATTTTAGGAAATATCATACCGTCTTACTATCTGACAAGATTTACTGTTTATCATTTTTGAATGTCAGGTCTGCCTGGTAAGAAACCCTACTTCATGGAAAGGAACAGGCGTAGCTTGGTTCAGCCCAAGGAGCCCCCCACCCCACCTCTCACCAGCAGTGAGGAGGAGGAAGATGAGGAATGGACACCTGAACTGGAGAGGAAGAAGAACCAGCGCCCAAAGAAACGTGAGTACAGTGTTTTAGACAAGGGAAGATAACATGACAGACAGAGGATTACAATTATATGACAAATACAACTGACAAAGATTTTCATATTTTCTGTTTTGAGGCATCATTTACATGGATTATGATTGTGTTGTTTTCTTTTTGACAGGAGTGGCAACCTTCTTTCTTTTCATGTTGAAGAAATGTTTAGACACAAATGTTAACCAATGCAGTTGTGTGTATGTGTCATCCCTACTGTACTGTCATTGACTGTTCAGACACTCAGGTTGTTTGATTGGGTTTTTCAGCTATTCAAATTAATATCTTGTTGTGATCTATCCACAGCTTGGTTCCTGTTGCCACCCAAGAAACCCAGGATTTCAAAACCCAAACCCAAGACAACTGGTCCTCAACAAAATTCTAAGGTAAGGACATCACAACTTAATTTCATTACACAACTCTTATGTAATACATATCTTGAAGTGCTCAAGTGTACTTAAGCCTCCATGCTATGCCCTCCTGCTGGCTAGCTCACACGTATTTTTTTCCAACCAGTGTAGTAGACATTTCTCTGTTTAATTTAGCTTGTAGACACCAATGATTCAATATCAAATAGTAGGACCTGGTGTGAAACTGTATTGTGGGGTGTGCTTTCCATTGAGTATAACAATCAGCACCAAGGACAGCCCATACAAACAGAAAATTGATCTGTTTTAAAGGGTACCTCACTAACCTCAGAGACTCTGTGGATCTTGATCTAACACATATCATCATAACACTGTCATTTCTTGTAACTGCAGGCAAAAAAGAAAGCAGAAGCAACAGTAAGCAAAGCTCCCAGTGATGATGATGTGGCAAAGACATTCATGGGGTTCCAAGCAGAGGAGGTGGCTGAGGTTAAGGCTGCGACTGCAGCTGGCCTTGCAGAGCTGGAGAAGAAGATGGAGGCTCTGGAACTAGAGATCCAGGAAGAGGAGGCTGCTGGACCACAGGATGGACAGGAGGAGGAGTCAGAGTCAGACATCAGTACTGATTTGGAGGAAGGTATTTGTCAAACGCATTCTTTTTTAATGATTGTAGTTTGATCAGTTGGGCTGCTAAAATACTAGTATGCATAAAATGCTAATCATACATTTTGCCCAATTCAACTGTGAATAAAGACATGTTGAACTTTACAGGTTAAATTTACCACACATACCACACCGTAACCTTTTAGCAACAACGTTACAGATTGCAAAACTGTGACAATATTGTCACAGTGAATTGCCTTGTTCCATGTCCCTTCTGCAGTTTAAATGAGCATTCATTTGATATCTTGTGTTATAACAGAGCTGCTGACCACCACACTGCAACCACCAAAGCTGCAGGAACTGAAGGAGCCAGAGCCAGTGGTGGATAGGGAGGAGACTCAGAGGAGTCGCTACCCAAAACGCAACATCCCACGAAAGAACTACAAGGAAGTGGAACTTCCAGATGATGACCACTATTTGTGTATGTACATGTATTGAATCGCTTAATGATTACATCTTTATAGTAGTACATGTTATATTTTCCCATATTTGATACTGGAATTTCATTAAATGCTTGCTGTTTTGTATTAATTGTACAGATAGAAACAATTAGCCAGTGGAACCTTTTTTTTTATTTAACACCCTATAGCAGTCCAAGCAAATCTGTTTGGTAGTCCAGACTGGTATACATGCTTTAGTGGAAGATTTTAAATATTCTTTTATAACTTTATTGCAGTTGACAAGTTGAATATGATTTCATTTTGTTTCAGTCTGTGAAGACTGCAATGAGCTGTATGAGGGAGACTGCCCAGTCCATGGTCCACTGACTGTCGTGAAGGACAAGGTAGTTCCCAAGGGAGAACCCAACAGGGCCGTCCACACCCTACCTGACTACTTGTCTGTGTGTCCATCCAAGATCAAGGGGGCAGGGGATGGGGTCTGGCTGGATGGACAGGCCATGCCCAAGAACCTGGTGTTTGGGCCATACGATGGGAAAATCACTGGGCCTGAGATAGGACTGACAAGTGGATATGCATGGCAAGTAAGTAATAGACTGTATTCTCGTTACATTATCCCTATAGTGTACTGTTTGCTTAAATTATATGAGGATATCAATAGAAACAAACTACAAGACTTAGTATGCTCCTTTCATTATGTAATTTGTCAACATGATAGCCCTTTGTGTCACTTGTTACTCTGTGAAGGAGGTCAGGACCTCCGGACGGAGTGTTGTGAACAGCTGTTTTTTCGTGTTCGCAGTCAAAACACTGGGTTCCCTTTGTGTAAACGGCACGCAATTTTACACGCCGTCTGCGGGCATGCCCATTATGATGCACGAATGTGTATTTTTGCCGTTGCTGCTTTCGCGGTCAATGTAATATTGCAGATGCACCCCTACAATTATGAGGCAAATTGGAATGGTCCAGAAAACCGCATTGTTTGGAATAGGAGTGGGGGGGGAGTCTCAGGCAGATGTAACGAGGGGCCGATAAGTGGTTCCAGATGTTTTTGCCCGTGCTTAAGAGATGGTAAGTTTTTTGGAAGATGTTCGCAGCCAAAACACATTCTTCCGTACATAGCATTTCTGTGTAATTGGGAATGTGGTGTGCCATTATGTCCGTGATGATGCACGTCTTTTTATTTTTACCGTAGCAGTCTCTATATTGATGTAATTGCATACTTTAGAAACATCCCTATAATGTTGTGGAAGTGTTTTCGTCCGGCTGTTGCAGCCCTTTCCGCGGGCGGAAGTAGCTTGCATGCAGCTAGGTGCTGGCATGGAGCGGCTGGTGCCTGGTGGCCGGTCGGTATGCAAATCTTGCATGACGTATCCGCGTTATGCGTCTCTGATTGGTTGTCAAGACAAAGGCGCAGGGACGCGAATCTGTACAATTTTTCTGTTTGAAAATATGCACTACCTCGAGATCGCTGTTTTCCACGAGTGCATAGCCACATTCAGTGAAAAAAGGCATGATTCAAATAACCTTTTGGGGAAATTTATGTTCCTTTGTCGATTCATGGTTTCTTTTTGCTCTTATGGAACCCGGAAGTGCAGCCTAGACCAGCGTGATTTTGACCAAGGACCTTGGTTTGCTTATCTTTACCGATCCAAACATAAACAAAACTCCTGCTGAAGTTAGGGAAATTATCCTGTATGAATACATTTCAGATTCCAGTGACTATGTTTTAACAACGGAAATATTTGGGGATCACGCACGATGTGCGCGCGTTTTAGCCTCAGGAATTTATTTCGCAAGTGGGGCATGGTAGGCATGCACGGCCGATGTCCGGCACGCTACGTATGCACAGACAGCGATTCAGTGTCTTATAATGTTTTTTAATGTAACAATAATATTTTTAAGCATATGTGATCAAATGTTCTACAGGAACATCTACTACCGCACCTACAAATGTTGCCTTGTAAACATAAAACATGAATAGATAATTATTAGAACATGGAGGTATTATACTTATATGATTAGAAGAAATATGCTATTGCGACACGTGCATAGAATTATATAGAATTTGACAAAAATCGGGGGGGGGGGGGCAACCTAAAATTCTGATGCGCAACCTAGTTTTTGCCCTAGGTAGCACACCGTGCTGTCAAAAAAGTATTTCGAACACTGCAGTTGTTAATTGATCACACACTGTTTACATACACTTTTACTGTTCTCAATCTGCAAAATATAAAACTTCACGGAGAATTGTCGCCTATGGACACTTGTTTTGTGTTCAAACTGCTGCATGGATTGCTTAGCTTTTTGATGCAGAAAACAAGACATAAGATACAAGACCACACATAAGTGTGATACATTTGTACCAAATTATTTTCATGCAGATCTCCAAGAATGACAAGGTGAAGTACTACATTGACGCAACTGATGTCACCAAGAGCAGCTGGATGCGTTACGTCAACTGTGCGCGGAATGAGGAGGAGCAGAACCTGGTGGCCTTCCAGTACTACAGGAACATCTACTACCGCACCTACAAGCCCATTCGCCCTGGCACTGAGCTGCTGGTGTGGTATGGGAATGAGTACGCCAAAGAGCTGGGCATCTCAGAAAAGGAAGAGACCAAGGGAGAGGAGCCCAGTAAGCAAAAGCAAAGTAAGGCTTATACCTCATTTCATTTCAGGGATTGGTAGAAAAGTAGAACATTCAACTCAGTCCGGATAGAACTCAATGCAAATATTGTTTGTCAATCACTCCAGGGGACTAATCCCTAAAACATCAAAGAGTAATTCTTTATTGAAACTCCTTATACCTTACATCTGACAGTGTTTAGGGTAGAGTATGGTGTGTTTTATGAGTGGTCTATGCTCCTGTCACTATGGGCTCTATTCTAAAAAGAACTGACAGTGTCTCTTCTAGTTCTAACATGGATGCATCATTTCTTGCTAAGACCTGTTATATAATTTTGTCCATATGTATCCACACAGGTGCATTTGCAGGCTACGAATGTAGCAGTATTCCCTGGTCTCATATGTGAAAGCACAAGTCATATCTGCACTTTACAAACCTAAATATGATACATGTCAGCCACATGCAGGTACGTATCCAGACAGGTGCAGTTTCAGGCTACATGTGCAGCAGCTGTGGGGAAACTGTTACCTGGGCAGACATGTCCTGTACACACATTGTTTAAACATAGCACTGAATTAATTACCTGTTATAACATTACAAGTCTCCAGACAGGTGCAGTTGCAGGCTACAGGACTGTGTACCAGGTGTGGGAAACCATTCTACACCCAGGTCTACCTGGACAGATACAAGTGTCACTTTTTTTTTTGAAACCATCATAACAAATCTGTTCTCTGCTCTCTTAGCAGGTATCCACACAAATGCAGGTGAAGCAAGTGAGGCAAGGTGTTCTTCGCCCTAGACTCCTTGATCAAACATGTAATAATACTAGCCTCCTTCGCAGTCTTGTTGGGCGTCGGCGTTATGAGCGACGCGAGTAATATGCGGCCGGCTGCGAGGGACGATTTGCTGCCGAGGGAGTTTTTGCCACGGAGAGAAGGTTTCGCGCTCCAACAAGACTGCTTGCAATCGGCGACTAGAAAGGACCTCGGATTAAGCCAGCCTTTCATAGAGGCTATTAACATGTTCGTGCAGGGGCAATTCACATGTTCGCGCATGCAGGTCCAATTCACATGTTCGCGCAAGGGTAATTCACACATACGCATGGAGAAGGCTGACACGCGCTTGCCTTTGGTTTTATTAGCTTGCGTTAACGTTAGTGGAAGGTTCCAACAGAGAAAATTGGTAGTGTTACAACAAAGGCATTGCTGTGCATATTTAAGCATCCCATGCAAACAAACCAAGACAAACTTTGCAGTACTATTTTTGCTGGTGAAATGTGCCATTCTTTCTATTACGCAACTTGCTGCGGAGCGGTGCGTTACCCTCCCATGACCAGTGAGATCAAACAACATGGTGGCACTTTGTTTATCTGTCCACGTCCCCCAGCAATATCAGTGTCAGTTTAGCTTGCGGGGTTCCTGTGGTAGTGATCTTTTCAAAGTTGTTTTTCGTAGCAGCAATGACTACGGGATTTTGTTGAGTGGATAGGGCTCGGTTTTCGGGAATGGTTGGTGTTCTACCGACGGGTTGATCGGCGACCGCTAGGAAAGTTGCAAGTTTAGGCTCGTCGAGCAACGGGGCGTGAACACCTCCCTGCACTGGTGGCGTTTATTGCGGGAAGTTCACACATCCATGCCAATCGCTCCTAAGTGTTTTTTGATAGCCCTTTCTAGTCGCCGACTGCAAGCAGTCTTGTTGGAGCGCGAAACCTTCTCTCCGTGGCAAAAACTCCCTCGGCAGCAAATCGTCCCTCGCGGCGGCATATTACTCGCGTCGCTCAGAGAAAAAATAACGCCGACGCCCAACAAGACTGCGAAGGAGGCTATAAAAAGGTGCACACTTTTTTTTGACAATTTCCCTGCAGGTATCAAACAGGCTACAGGTGTAGCAGGTGTGGTGAGCTGTTCTCCTGGACAGAAATGCCAATTACATTTAAGCAATTACCTTTTTATTGTTGCAGGTCTCCAGACAGGTGCAGTTGCAGGCTACAGGTGCAGTGGATGTGGGAAACTGTTACCTGGACAGACATGTCATGTACACACATTGTTTAGATATAGCACTAAAGCAACTACCTGTTATATCATTACAGGTATCCTTACATTACAGGTATAGAGGCAGTTGCAGGCTATGGGTGCAGCAGGTGTGGGAAGCTGTTCTCCACCCAGGACTACCTGGACAGGCATGTGAAGAAACATGCAGACAGGTCATGAACACACATTGTTTAAGTATAGCACTGATTGATATTACCTGTTATATCATTACAGGTATCCAGACAGGTGCAGTTGCAGGCTACAGGTGCAGCAGGTGTGGGAAGCTGTTCTCTACCCAGGACTACCTGGACAGACATGTGAAGACTCATGCAGACAGGTCAGGGTTAAAACGGTTCAAGTGTCAACACTGTACTTATTCAACTAACATACAAAATAACTTGAAGAAACACATGCTGACCCACACAGGAGAGAGACCATTCAAGTGTCCGACTTGTGGGAAGGGTTTTATAGAGAAGGGAGGCCTGAAGAGACACCAGAGGGTTCACACTGGAGAGAAACCCTACAGGTGTGAGGAGTGTGGGAGGTCATTCAACCGACAGTCAAACCTGACCACACACATGTTAACACATTCTGGCCTGCAGCCTCATGTCTGCACAGTGTGTGGGAAGGGATGTACAGTGAGAGGTGATCTAAAGAAACACATGAGACTTCACACTGGTGAGAAGCCATACAAATGTGAACACTGTGACATGAGGTTCAGTGACAGGACAGGTTGGAAGTGCCATGTAATCAATAATCACACTAAGGAGTTTCCTCACAGGTGTCAGGTGTGTCACAGGGGTTTTTTGAGGCCACATGAACTGAGAACCCACATGCAGAAGGTGCACAGTAATTAACACATTTCTTTATGCCATAACCAGCTGTCCTTTTTGCATGAGTCGCAAATGTACAGTATTGATAAGTCAAAACATGGTGTCACATTTTGACTTATGAGATGTACTTAAGTTGTCAAGGGTTTGTGACTTGACCCTGTTACTCAGATGATAAGGATGGGAGAACATAGACTTAAGACACATCTTAAATAATTTGAACATTGACTCAGCAAGTAAGCTAATCTTCAGATCAAATACATTGTGTACAAAATATTTAAAATCCTGATGAATTACTTTATGGAAGATGATATGTTCCATTTCCAATGTCATACTGCTATGCACTTTAGGTCAAAGAGACATTTTCAAACGTTATTGGAATTTGATATTGTTGACAAGGTTAATATATACAGTTATGGAATTAACGGTTAAGTATGTTGGTTATCTTTAAAATGGCAATGCTTCCTAAATGGTATTATTAATAAATTACTTAATAATGTCTTGTTTTTAGTACTCCAGATATGATGATTTATTAAGAATATACATACATGTTCACCAAACAATTCCGTATGGCCTAGTTTTGTTGCAAATGGTTCGGATTACAAAATAAGCATATTCAATCCAAAAGTTTATGATGTTAAATATAAATATACCAAGTACCGTTGTTAAGTGTGACAATATGAAGTAATATATCTGTAACAGTTTCTATTTGGATAATTAAGCTATGATTATATCCTATGCAGTTCAATATAGTGTAACATACACAAGTTGCTTCATGTTGAATGCATTGGTTGTAAATGTTTGAATCTCTCAAGATAAAAGACTGTGAAAATATGAAGTATTTATCAAACTGTTCTCAGGTTCAGCCAGAATGTTTTGAGGAGCTTCTTGAGTTATGAGACAACCTTGTTAGAGGCCAGAGGAACATGAATGTTGTGATACAGATTGTTCTGCTACCAATAAAAACCAAGGTCAGCACAATCCATTGTACAATGTTTGTCGAATAAGTATAATCAGTGAGGCCAACTTAGGTTTATAAATTTCAAAGGCACCCATAAGTCTAGAAGTCTAGACCTTAATTAAGCAATATACCCGTAAGAGCTGGTAAATTAACTTGGTAATACTATACATGCTATCACACTATCAGCAAAGCTTTGTATATTGTATTAATTATTTTTTTTTCTTCAGATGTTAACAAAATAGGACTTCAAAGTATTAATTTCAAGCTAACAAGATACAAACGTCAACATTCTCAGCAACTCAGTTGCCCAAATCAAACCAAATGGCAAACTACAGCCATTACTGCAAGTGCTAACACAGTAAGCATTACATCAGCCAGGTTCTGACATGTAACCCCTGCCACTGTACCCTTCCAGCACACGTCATACTCGTCATAGTCCACCCTGTATGTGGAGCAAAGTTGAGCCGCCCTACAGTTCCCTATGCATGAACCATACACATAGTCCACTCCCACTGAATTATGCTTGTAATACTTCTCAAAGGCATCGCTTGGAACTTCGTTGAGAGACTTCCTCAGCGTTTCCATGGAGACGGGGTTGACGTCATCGATCCCATAATCCACCGTGGCCTGGTACTCGAGCTGCCAGTCCAAGTCCGTCAACTGGAGTCGGTTGGCTTTGGTCAGGTTGGCGTAGTACTGTAGGTAGTCCTACAGAGAGTGCAAGAATGGTGGGATTTACATTGAGAAGGTTGTGCTTTCTGTAATTTCTATATATGCCTCTTACGGGTTTAATTCATTGAACCCACATACGCAGATTTTATCACCTTTAATTTTGATTTCTTTCTGAACCTCTTGGAGGAGCGGCAGGGCATTCCAAACCTGCAACTTCGACCAAACTAGTAAGACACAAACTTTCTCACGCTGTTCCACACCAATGGCATAATTTAAGGACCAAAAACCTCAATATTCAGTAGGAATCAACAACTGCATATTTTCAATTGTGAAACGATCGTCCATCAATATTGCAAGTGGAAAGTAGCGCCCCCTACCTGCAGTTCCCCCGTATCCCGGTTGTACACGTACTGTCTGAAGGCAGGGTTGTTTCTCCGCATCCAGGGCGTGATGGCGGGACTCAGGAACACTGTGCTGATCGGAGCACCTGGGCAACAAACGTTTTCAATTCGAGATGTTCTTTCTTTCTTTCTTTGATGGAAACATCATCATTTCTTTGAAGCATCATCGTTTAGCACCGCAGTTGACATTTGGCCATTTCCATAGTTTTATGGTTTTCTTTGTTTGAGACTTATTCATAAAATATCCCAATCAACCTATTGGTGGCTATTCATGAGAGCATGACATTTTCAATTTGAGATGTTCTTTCCTTGATGAAATCATCATTTCTTTGAATCGTCATCGTGTAACAACGCAGTTGACACTTGGAATTTCCATAGACGTATGGTTTCTTTGCAGGGTGAGCCTTTGTCTATTCATAACATGTTCAAATCAACCCACCACCTAAAAATCTCCAAGCAGATCTTTTGGTGGATGCAAAGACAGAATCATATTGGCAATGCTGTACCGTTGGGTTGGTGTATAAACAAGACTTTTGAAAAAAGTTTATCTCGGCCGCTGGCCATGTAGTTTTGTGTTCTTTGAGGATGTCCACATAGATTTGTGTAACTGCTAGAGAGGAAAGAATGTATTACCTAGTATGTTCATACCTGTAACACCAAACAGGGTAATAAGTTGGCTTCCATTATCATTTGCTTCAATGGAATTAGTGAAAAATATTAATCTCGAAGCAGATGTTGGGAGGGAAAATGTTTAGGTAGAGATACAGATTTTCATTTGTGATTGAAGATTTGAGAGACAGGAAAGAGTTTAGGATATGTATGTGGAGCTAATTTCTCTGTTAGAGTAGGTTACACAGCTCTATGTATGGGGAAGACATTTTTTGGAATCAGTAGTGTCATGTTGTATATTACAGAGGAACTATGTTTCATCTGTATGTTTCATTGCAATTGTAATGTCTGGACAATACTGATGAATAAAGAGCAAAGATGCATGTGTCAAAAGTGAAATGTTTTATTTTGGTATAACTTCATGAGACAACACAAAATGGAGTGGCTACAATAACAGAGCTGTCAAACGTTATCAAGCTTAATGCACTAACATATTGTTAGGTTGTACGAATTCATAAAGTTTTCACGGGGGGGGGGGGGAGGGGGGCGATAACGTAACTCTGTTTAAATCTGTCCAACAGCACGAATAAAACACAATGTAATTGATTGCCCTTGCCCGTAGTATCTTTAGCTCCATTTTTATCCTATGGCTCTATGCCTAATACCCTTATAATTCCTGATATTTTGCTATTTTTGCTAAGTAAATACCTAAGCAGCCTCATGCGTTACATCCGGGATCTTCGATATGGGAAATTCCATTCAGGCCACTAATCAAAAGCGACATCTTGCGACCGAGGAATATAGTGCACTTCCATAACCTTCGTCTTGACTTATTCAGATGTCTCAAGGTAATATTAAAACGTAATTTTTTAAACTTGGTTTATTGGTGCAATTGCAGCAGTTATTACCAAATCTTTATAACATTT
>NW_017804509.1:458899-464501 GCF_001625305.1 Branchiostoma belcheri
ATAACATTTAATGCATACTACTCTACATGTCCCTAATAACATACCCCCGGAATAAACATACCCCCGGACAAATCTTCAAAGTCTAATATACATACCCTACCGGAATAAACGTACCCCCGGAAAATGACCAAATTGACAGGTGAACGGTACTAAAATGTGCTCTTTATTTCAATACCAATGTATGGGCAAATCTTTCACTGTTACTTTTGATTAGGAATATAAATATACTGTACTAGTACTCAACAAACAGTGTCGACATTACAGCCATATTACACCACTAGCAATAGGGGTGGGTACCTGTTCGGCTCTTCCAGGTCCAGAGGATCAGGTCCAGGTCCGGACCTGTACCTGTACCTGATTCTGAATACCGGAGTTTCAGTACCGTAATTTTTTTTGCTAAATGATCATTGCTAAATACAATATAACGTTAAGTATATGTAACCACTACAATTAATTTTCTATTTTATTTTATTTTTTATTTTTATTTATTTTTTATTTATTTTCATTTTATTTTTTATTCTGTTTTATTTTATTTCATTTAATTTTATTCTATTTTATCCGTTCTATGCATTATCAAACTTCTCCTCTACTGCTAGAGCTACTAAAACTTCAGACCGAATATATTAAACATTTTAATTCGCCCCCTCTAGCGGTTTGGGCCAAATTGCAGCTTTCCAAAAAAATCCAAGATGGCGGCGGCAGATCGGCGCGGCTCGGCGATATTTGCCGATTTCATTGTATTTTCCTTGGTCTTTTACGCGATTCAAGCAAAGAAAACAAGTTGACCACAAGAACAAAAGAGTAATACAGCACTGGGAATCTAATGGTCCGTTTTGTTGGGCGGTAATTTCTCATTTCAAGTGAATATTTACGTGCGTCACAGTGATTTATTCACCAATCAAAAGCGACATCTTGCGACTTAAGCAAATATGGAAGGTTAATGTACATAATTTATGTCATTGATTTATTGGTCCAATTACCGCAGCTATTAGCGAAATTCTAGAACCTTAAATGCATACTATGATATTAAACAATGGTTTTGTGGTAAACAGCATTTCCTCTTTTTTAGCAACTTCGTTGTATAAGAATAACGACACTATCATCCGGTAGCTCGACCCCACAAAGTAAAGTATACAGGCAGAGTAATTGGTTTCATTGTTTGTTTTTTTTTCACGGTCGAAATCAAGATTTCAACATCTATCCATCCAACGTACATATTTTGGAGCACAATACCTCGGCCGCTCAGGCGGCCGAGATAAAAACTAGTACCAGTACAAAAAGGAATGCCCGAAAACGCATAGAACACGTTGAAACAAAGCCCACGTCTAAACCATTACCTGGAGAGTACATATTGGTTTCTTTTCATAAGCTTTTAAGATCAAATATTCTTTACAGCTTTAAAACTTCCATATGATCTAGGAGAAACCAATCATCCAAATTTCAGAAATTCAAAATTCTTTTCGTCAACTTTATTGTGTGCGAATCATTTTGGTTTGATGCATACCAGCATAAATTACGTTGTTGTCATCATTACCTTCCTCATCGTAGAACATCCTAAAAGTATCGTAGTGTTCGTGCGCGAACATCTGACCGGATATGACGTCAGCGTACTTCCGGACGATGCCGATGTACCGTTTGTTGTGATTGGGCCGGAAGTCGCGCTTTGTGTAGATCCGCTCGTGGGTACCCGGGGCCACGTGACCGATGATGTAGACCTATATATTATAATACAAAAAAGATCCATTACACTCCGTGTGGATCATAGGGATAGTGCCCATCTAAATTTCTGTAGCCCTTGGGCCACACAGTTGTTGTGCTGGTAGTGTCGTGTGCTTGACCTTACTATACTATACTTTATACCATACCCGGGCCGCGATAACGTTCGATAACGGGTTCCAGACCGGGCCGTACGGTTACGGTACGGCCCGGTCCGGAACCCGTTATCGAACGCTTCCATGGCTTCCATAAAACGATTCGAACGCGTTTCGTCCTAACCGCGTGTGCCCCTTTCGAAAATTCGAATACAGAATCCGGACGTTGGAATTGATGTTGTTGCATTTTAGGGTTTAGTGGCACCAACTTTTGGCTCATCTTGCAATGAAAGGCGTGTTTTCTTGGGTGGGTATGACATAAATAAAATACAACACGTTGTATTCCGCATCGCCCTCGGTCCCGGCCCTCCCGCGAGTCGGATCGCCCTCCGGCCTGCGGCCGTCGGGCGATCCGACCCGCGGTCGGGCCGATACCTCGGGCGATACGGAATACCCCGTGTTGTATTCTATATATACCCATAGATGCTAGAGTGTAAGCGGTATGTTCCATTTTTAAAGTGTTCGGTATAACCCGGCCGGCGTTTGAACTAATCGGTTAGAAAGCGAGTACTCTACTACAAATTATGACACGTTCATCGGATGCAACAACACTGCATAGAACTAATAGTTAACTACTTGTGTTTCTAATTGTCTTGTTGCAAAATGCTGTTGATCAGTTAAGGCTTAGACCCTCAGACATGAGGATGGGACTAGGCAAAGATAAAGTTAAGGCTATCAAAACTTCTATCAAAACCGGACCTGGGTTCCTTATCATAGTCAGACCTGTACAGCTACAGGTGATCACCTCTACTTTAGGACCACGCGGTCATTTTTTGTTCCCTTTACATAGTACATATGTTTTGTCACAAACATCAAGACCTCTTTCTGTAGCGACGACCTGTCCATATAGACCAAATTTTAATAGACTCAAGGGCAGTTCTGACTATACTAGTATCTAAATCTATACGTATATCGGAACTAATATTCTATACGAGTACATAATCTGAATTTCTTCCTCCGTCCCTAAAATATTCAGGATTTTATGTACCCTTTCTACGTTCTGTCTGGCCTGCTGCAGTGTCTCCTCCAGCCACGCGAACTGCCCAGCGGGATCATCCTCCCCCTCCGTCACTTGGTTCCGTCCGTACCACAGGTTGGTGTTCAGCCCGATCACGCGCAGCCCCCGTCGCAAGGGGGCGCTGTAGTAACCACCTGCGCGTCATCAAGAACGGGAAAACGCTCAGTGAACGTCTGAAAATAACAACTATCCCCACCCCCTTCCGTGACATGGTTCCGCCCGTACCACAGGTTGGTGTTCAGGCCGATCACACGCAGCCCCCGTCGCAAGAGGGCGCTGTAGTAACCACCTGAGAAGAAGCAACTTTCTCTGGTAAGGCCATGTTGATTTGATTATATGGATGACATCCTCTGGGAACCCCAAAACTGATGCGAGCGTGCGAATAAAAAAAGTTTGGCCAAAAAAAGTTGCTTTCAGTATGAAATCTACGTGGTTTTGAAGGCTGAACAAATGACACAGAGTATGGTTTGACGAATATTCTAGTCTTCAAATTCATTTCTTTACATTTTCGTCTTTTTCGCTTGATTTTGGTATTCTACGACATTGGTTATGTTTTCCAATCTTTTTTTTTACAACTTACGGTATGTATTTGCTTATTTTGCAACTGTTTTGTACGATTTACAGTATGGTTGAAAACTTTTTTTTTTTTTTGGAAACGGCCGAAATTTCATGCGCGCGCGGATGTCATCCATACAATCAAATCAACATGGCCTAATAGCTATAAAGTGGTAATGTCGATCTGACACGAGTCTAAGTATACTAGCCATAGATTACTAGACGTACATGTATGTCCAACTGTCCAACACTAAGTGAATTGGCTCTTATCCAAATCTTTTTCGTCAGCCTTGTTCACGGAATGGACCAATCTACTGCAGCTTCCGGGACAGATAACCTGTGTGTCGCCCCCCGTCTCTGTTCAGTGTTGGACGTTATCCCAGAATATATACATCCTCCTTCGCTCCCCTTGCCGGAAATTTGGGTGGGTCTAAAATTATGTTGAGCCTTTTCGTCATGATGTATTATGATTATTATGATACATATGACTTTTCATGCGAATAATCAACGGCGTGCGCAATGTTTCTTGGGCTTACAAATAGGTGACTATAGTGCCAGCCTTAAGCTTGTCTGCGAGACTGTTAACTTAGTGCGATATCATGCATCCTTACCTCTCCTGAAGGTGTCCATGGCATCCTGACCCACTCCCGACAACCACAGCGTCGCTACGTCATTGTACACGTCATTCGGCGTGTCGGGCAGCTGGTTCTTGATCCAGTAGTCATGGTTACCTTCGGGAGAGACCGAGAAAGGTCGATCTCTCATTCGGAGCAGTTCTTAGTTTGAGAGAGCAAGCTCTCATTCCCTCTGACTCTCAAGCCCATACATTCCTTTTAGTCACATTTATGTTGACTCGACTGTTGTAGCTAAATATACGGTAAGGCTACGTTGAGCTCGACTTTATGATAATCGCCAACAGGACACAAGCGTCATTCTATTGACGCTGAAGAAGAGTGACAGGCTGAATATTGGTTCTAAGCAGGAACTACATAGGCGGCTCCGGCTCTGTCTTACTGAGTGCGGTGTGTTCTCCGTATTTCATTAAAAAGCAGAGTTTGAATTGTCAGTATAGGCTATTCTCCTATTAAAAACTGTTTGAATGACAGAAACAGTGGAACAGCTTTACTGGTAGTGATAGAGCATTAAAATCTGTATAATTACCAAGAGAAGAATAGACGGGTACTCCAGGGAAAACCTCCTCCAGTAGCCGTGTGACGTTACTGAGGAGACTGACCACAGTCCGGGATGTGTAGTTCAGCGCGCCGCGGTCCACGTGTGGCACGTCATCACTGGAGACGGGGTTTGATTGGTTAACGTCAGAGAATCGTTCCAAAAGAATTGGTCAGTGAAAACTATGTAAGTCACATAGCGGAAAAGTAATACATTGTAAAATAGCTTCCTCCCCAGGACAAAATAGGTCAAGTTTGGTATTTGTCGGCCTCACAACTTCAAATTTCCAAATTTCTCCCCTATATCACCAAGTGTCGACCTTGCACACATTAATCGTATTGCTTAAAAATAACGGTAATTCATAGCTGTTTACTGTTGTCCTCTTTAGAAACCAACCAACTAACCAACCAACCAAACATGACAACCAAGCCACCATCTAACCGACCGACCAACCGACCGACCGACCAAACATGACAACCAACCAACCAGGTAACCAACCAACCGACAAACAAACAAACAAACAAACAAAAACTGACTGAAAGACGGATAGTACAGACAGTCAGACGGACAAACAAACATGAATACACCAGACGTACCCTCCCCGTAAGACAGACGGACAATACAGACAGACAGACGGACAAACAAACATGAATACACCAGACGTACCCTCCCCGTAAGACAGACGGACAATACAGACAGACAGACGGACAAACAAACATGAATACACCAGACGTACCCTCCCCGTAAGACAGACGGACAATACAGACAGACAGACGGACAAACAAACATGAATACACTTGACGTACCCTCCCCGTAAGATAAAATCCGGGTTCGGGTCTATGGCTTTCATGGCGAAGATGGAAGAGTTGATGGTGCGCCAGGGGGGGTCGCAGGAGTAGTCCCCCCAGGGTCCCGGATTCGCAGGGGGGTCCATCCCCACCCCTAGGGAGTCGCACACCTGCGGGAGAAGGGAGGCGTAAATGGCGTA
>NW_017804509.1:465237-467444 GCF_001625305.1 Branchiostoma belcheri
ATATATGCACTTGCAGTTTGCACAATAAAAAAATATTACAATTACAATTATGAATAATGTGCGAGGCAACCCAAGATTCCTAGTTTAGTGGCTTATCGAGGGGGTTACCCGTATACTCGTATATCATTTCCTGAATTACTTTTATTACTTTTACAACATGTAAATGTTGAATTAAACAATATAGAAATAACCACCTGTCTATAACTACATTTGACATTAAAACTAACCTAGTAATTTATAAGCAGCTATATTTCTTCTTGGAGTAAACAAGAACTTAAGAACTTGATTTAATAATTTAATTTAATACGTTGTAGTTTATAAAGTTTATGAATCTTTCCGAATATTTCGCAGTCTGTACTCCAGCCTTCATCAGGTTCGAATGACTAACCACGTGGCCTTAATTATAACATTTCAAGAAATATCGTACATGTTGCTTCTACCTTTACTTTTGTCTTCAGCTATTGTAGAAATTACCATATGCATGATCCCATTTCCCTAGCTAGCCTGACAACACAGTTTGTCTTTATCTTTGTCTTTGTCTTTATAGTTCCGTTCACTCACCTTGCCTGGCCGATGCGGCCTCATGTAGGACGGGTCATAGTGGAAGTCAGCTATGAACCAGAACCGCCCTGGATCGGGGTAAAACAAATTGTAATATTAGTCTTATTAAATTAGTCTTGTTAAAGACTACAGAGTTGATTGCTTAATAAAGTTTACAGTGTTGTAAGTTTGTTATATATCACGGTGCTGGGGGAGAAAATATGCAGCAGGATCGTAATATAGTAGAGGGTAACGACCATGTTTTGTTGAGACTGGAGCGTAATTTCGTCCATATCTACATGCACACAAGTCGGTATATTAGGCCATGATATCTTCAACAGTCGTTGACAGCTTTTCTTAAGGAACTGGGATAAGACCCGAGACAGATCGGTTCCATCTGGCCCTGAACTCCATATCGTGAGTTCAAGACGTGATTATAGACTATATATAGAGAGAGTCAAGGCTTGTACAGTGTACCTCTAAGCGGATAGAAGAATTAACGATGTTCGCAAGGTATCTTACAATCCATGTTCTTGTCTTGAGCTCAAGAATGACCATGCCCGTGGTCAGTGGTTGCACTCACGATCACTGATTTGAGTTGTGGTAGTAGCGCGACTTAGGTTATATATACTGTACTGTCGAAAGCAACAAGATAGTTGTCCACAAATGCCGTGCTTACCTGTGTCTGCCACTGTTAATGTCGGTAGCACAGCTGCTACAGCCAAGTAGAGACCGCTCAGCAGCAACATTCTCAACTGCCAATAGTACCGGTAAGTAAAGCCCCTGCACCGTTAGGACCTGCCAGACATGTACAGTTACAGAAAGGCGGGGTCGAAAGTCCATACAGTCCTTCTAAGTTCTGTAGTTAAGAGGGGGGCCCAATCGAGATTTTTTTTACTTCACAAAATACACTCCCTCAGACCAAGAAGTTAACTGTAGGTTTGTATATATAATAAAATAACCATATTATCGAAATTCGTATCTTATTTATTTCATTCGATCAATGCCAAGTTTGTGGTTAAAGCTACGTAAATTGTTTTTGGTTCGCTCCAGACCGTGACCCTCGCGGGGTGAATGCCCGCACGGTCGTGAGCCGTCCAGTCAAACATTGTCAGGTTGCTGGCAGCGATTAAGAAGTTTTACGTTTTGGGGCTGCTGCTTACAACGTGCACAACAGAACTTGGCAACGGCAAATCTCCAAGCAGATATGTTGGGGAGGCCGTAAATAAATCGTTACGTTTTACTTGCTGCCCTTTCCTGTGCGGAAGTAGTTTGAAAACAGAAAATGTAACGGCAGCCACCCAACATCTGCTTGGAAATTTACTCGCAACGTCAACAACGTAACGGTAAGTAAACCTAGCGCTAATTAATCTATTCACCAACACCCAACATTGGACTTTTTAAACAGTCATACAGAGTGCAAGAATGGTGGGGTTTACACTGCCTTCCGTGATTTCTATGCCTCTTAGGAACTTTCTGGTTTTAATTCATTGAACCAAGAATGTTAATTGAACCCACTTGTGCAGCTTTGTCACCTTTGATATTCTTTCTTCCTGGACCTCTGGGAAACTGGTCAAAGGCTTATTTTTTGGAGGCGGAGGGGGGGGGGGTGGTAGTTACTTTGCAATGTTCAATATGGGCCAAGAGGGATCAAGGATCGCTAATCG